>NC_043004.1:18961124-18990356 GCF_006345805.1 Octopus sinensis
TAGTAGTGAGACATGGTTATGGTTGCAGAAAAGAAGGCTGCAAAGGGAGAGAAAAAGTTTGTTAGTAGCAGCAGAAGGTGATTAAGCATTAAAGACTAATTGGATAAAAGCCATGGTTAACAAAAAAGAAGTAGGTTACCAATGTAGGTTACGCAAATCAAAGGAGAAAAGTGCTACTAGTATAATAAGTGAAAGTAGAATGCTGGCACAGAAAGAATAGAAGAAAAGACATAACAACCTAAGGAGAGTAATCCAGTGGGTGTTATGTAGAACTCTAGGATTTGACTATACTGATAAATGGTATGAACATGAACCTAGTTAGGTACTAGAAAGTAAGAAAAGGAAGTTGTGGGACTTAAATATTCAGACTGACAGAGTAATAAAAGCTAGAAAGTCTGAATTCGTAGTGGTAGACAATGAGAATAGAAAGTGCCAGATAATTGACTTTACAGTCCCAAATGATGAAAAAATCAATATGGGAGGTATAGAAAAAAAATAGCAAAGTACCAGGACCTAGCCATTGAATTACAGAGACTATGGAAAGTGCGGGTAAAGTGTGTCGCAGTAGTAATAGGTGCATTAGAAACTCTCCTTAAAATTTGAACACATGGCTAGAGGAAATAGAACCTAGCTTAATACAACTCCAGAAAACAGTGTTATTAGGGACAACTAGGATTTTTAGGGGCTCCTTAGCATCTGATGTTATATGTTGTCGCCCGATGTCATGTATTTTTCTTTTCCAACAGTCTAAATGAATTGTGTGTATATGAATGATAATGATGATGATGATGATGATGATGACGGTTTCAAATTTTACCGCAAGAGCAGCTATTTTAGTGTAGGGGATAAGTCGATTACATCCCCCCCCCCCACTGTGTTTCACATTACTAATTTATCGACCCCGAAAGGATGAAACCAAAGTCGTTCTCCGCAGAGTTTGAACTCAGAACATAGCGGCAGACGAAATACCCGTACGTATTTCGCCTGGCATGGTAACTATTCTGCCAGTTCACTGCCTAATAATAATAATAATAATAATAATAATAATAATAATAATAATAAATAATAATAATAATAATAATAATAATAATAATAATAATAATAATTTTGGTGAACAGAACTTTAAACGGGGTTCAAAAACGTAGACAGAAAGAAACTCAATGAATGGGTCAGGAAGATAAATGATATCATTGGTGATATTAGGACTGACGACGCCACAGACACCAACAAACTAATAAAGGCGATCTCGGAAGCTAGGTTTGAAGGAATCATAGTAGAAAATGAGAAAAACGCAGTCTATTAACAAGACCAGAAAAATATTAATATTGTGGAACGGAAAAAAAGAAATGAATTTCAGCGTGAGAAATATGTTGAGCTAGAGAGGAAGTATGGGGTGAAGAGAAAGGGAACCAATGTTGTGATTAGGGAATTAAAACAGAGGTTGAAACTAAAGAGATATGAACAGAGAATTAAGCAGTACATGTTAAACAGACTTTTCGAACAAAATCAGAAACGAGTCTATCAGGAACCTGATGAGAAAAAAAAAAACGAAAAGGCTGTGCCGAATGCTGAAGAAAGTAAAAGATTCTGGTCAAACATATAGTCTCAGGAGAAAATACCCGGAACTGAGACAGAGTGGTTAATGACACTCAAAGAGGAGAGTGGAAAATATCAGTAGCAGGATTGGAGAATAACCGAGGAGATGATTAAAGATCAGTGCAGGAAAATTCCTAACTGGAAAACGCCTGGTTAGTGTTCATGGCTTCTGGCTTAAAAATCTGACAGCTCTGCACGGGAGAATTGCGAGACAGATGGACGAAATACTGAGAAGTGACAAATGGAAGAACGGTACTATGCCAGAAGAACAAAATTGAAGGGAATGCGGTTGGAAATTTCTGACCAATATCTTCTTTGCCACTGATGTGGAAACTAATAATGGGCATCATATCGAACAGCATCTATAAGTACCCAGATGAGAACAACCTACTACCAGTGGAACAACAAGGGTGTAGACGTAAGAGCAGTGGAACGAAGGATCAATTACTAATCAATAAGACTATTCTGGCTGACTCCAAAATTTGGCGATGGTATGGGTTTCACTACATGAAAGCATATGCCATGGTCCCACACTCGTGGATTATTGCATAAGGTCTCCCAAACTCAATGACGTGGCGAACTGAACTCCACAGCAAGGGGAGATAAGTTGGGAGAGTTAAAAATAAAAAGTGGAATCTTTCAGTGGAACAGTCTGTCGCCTCTACTATTTGTTGTCTGCATACTGCCACTAGCAAGCGTTTTAAGAAAGATGCTTGTGGGGTACATGCTAGACAGGGTGAAAGTAAACAACGTGTGATTTATGGATGACCTAAAGCTATTCACTAAGACTTAGTTTGTCGGCAAGTGTGCAGATGATCAGCAAATATATTGGCATGGAATTTGGGATCGAGAAATGTGGTGTAATGATTTTCTAAAGTGGGGAAATTCGTAAAAGCCATGGTATCAAGCTGGAAAGTGGCGAAACTATAAAGGAAGTCGGAGATGAAAGATATAGGTATCTGGGTATTATTGAAAGAGATAAGATGAATGAACACAATATGAAATATATGTAATGGAAAAGGAGGACTCGGCTTGTGCTCCAATCGAAGTTAAATGGCCACAATAATATTCGAGCAATTAACATGCGGGCGGTTGCTTTGATGAGATACGGGGCAGGAGTAGTATCTTAGAAGAAGCATGATTTACAAGAGATAGACCGGACAACACGTAAATAAATGACAATGAACAAGGAACTACACCTCAATAGTTGTGTGTCCAGATTGTATGTAAAGAGGAAAGAAGGAGGCGGGTATTGGTGTGTTATATTCCTTATTTTCGGTGACTCCTTCTGGTTCATGCTCTCAACATGTCCGTGTTCTGTTCAGGCCGAACTTAGCCACATTATCGTGCCTCATTTTGTAGTGATTCTAGCCAGCTTGCAACACTATCATGATTATTCGCACCAGGCATCAAAATCCTGACATCGTGACTGCTTTTCAATGCTATGCGAAGGCTGTATAGGACATAAGGTGTTACATAGCTACAAAGGAGATTACGAAGCCGTGGCCGGGAGGAAGGGATACAGCAGGCGTTCTGACTGGGTCCCCACGACGGTATTCATCCAACTGCTACAGGACAGAGTTTTAAGCCCAATTCAGGCGACTATGTGAAACGGGTGAATAGAGTGGTCAAACCGTATTTGTAGAGGGTTCCTGCTGGAAGGCTCCTTGTATGGCAATAGGATTTTTTCGTATTATTATTATTATTATTATTATTATTTTATTATTATTATTATTATTATTATTATTATTATCATCATCATCATCATTATTATTTGGTTTGACTCATGTTCGGTCATATTCCTCGTTGGATTTACGTGGGTAGCGGATTAATACATGTAATCTTAGGTATCCACAAGTTTTTAGTAGTCTTTCAATAGTCTTTGAAGTGTTTAGAACCCTCCTCGTTGGGGGTTAGGGTTGGGGCTCTACGGGTATTCTATTTCAATCTCCTTCAGTCGTTTGTCGATATCTTTGCTTAGTGCCCTCGACACACCAATTATTTATTACAGGCACCACTTTTAGAGTTTTAATACTCCAAATTTTTCCTATTTCAAATTACAGCAAATTGTATTTTGCTTTTCGTCCTTTATCTTTACGTTCCTGGAATCAAACGTGCATGACGGGTCGATTAGTAACCAACTTCGATTTTCCTTATCTATAATTGTGATGTCCGGTCTATGATTCTCTTCTCGTCCGTTTGAATACGAAAGTCCCAGAAAATCTTACTTTTCTCCGACTCTATCACTCTTTCGACTCAGTAATTGTACCATGTGTTTCCAGCTTCAAATACAAATTTCTGGCAAATTTCACAACCTGGTCGTGCCTCCATTTTTATATCCTTCCAGTGCCAACTTATGGTATTCTGTCACAATGTGTGCCACTGTCTCGTTCCAAGTTCCACGGGCTCTACATCGTTCTGACACATTATCTCCATATATATATATCTTCTGTAGTTATTTGTTTTTATCCCTTGATCATAGCTACTACAATTAGGCTCTCTGTTTCTTTTTTTAAATTGCATTTTTGTTTACAAAGCCCAGGATTTTCTTCTATATACATCCTCAGTAGCTTTCCAATATTGGCCACGTATCATTATAATTATTACAATTAATACTGTTGTTGATGTTGTTGTTGTTGTTGTTGTTATTTTATTGTTGGTGAGGGTGTTTTTGTTTTGGGAAGCGAAAACGTCAATTTAGAGCTGATAATTGTTATCGAATTGTAGTCTTCAACAAATGTTCCTTTTGGCTTTTACTTTACCATTTTGCTATTAAGCCATCCAGCATAACTCTGAGATTAATGAACTTTGCGAAGTTTCCGACCATTCAAGGGTGTATTCTGTAGATTTTAATGACACAGTTACATACATTTTTTTTTTAAAAAGCAATACAGTTTCTCAAACTAAGGGTGGGGATGGCATTTGGAAGAGCCATTAGGAAAATAATTTTCCACCACTCCCTACTGCAGTTAAAGAATATGTATGAATAATGATACTAAAGAAAACAACATCAACAAAACAGGTACAAAGAAAAAAGAACGGAAATCAATACTACCACCACTATAATTACTAGCAAGGAGGAGGAGGAGGAGGAGGAGGAGGAGAGAAGAAGAAGAAGAAGAAGAAGAAGAAGAAGAAGAAGAAGAAGAAGAAGAAGAAGAAGAAGAAGAAGAAAGAAGAAGAAGAAGAAAGAAAAAGAAGAACAAAGAACAACAACAACAACGACAACCACAGTGACAAATAAGATAAAATACAAGATCCATCACCACCAGCAAAAACTGCGATATAAATGGAAAATACTGAAGCCTGTAAATAAACTGGAAACAATTTTGTAAATATATGAAGAAAGCTTGTGGCACTATTTTAGTCGGAAGAGTAAAAAACAAAATAATTCATAAACGATACTCACCAAACCACGGCCGAAAAATACACGTAAACACACTGCAAGAAATTCAAGGAGGAGCCCTAATAATGCATGAATTCATTGCACTCAATAATGCATAACTGCATTGCACTCAAAAAGAGGTAATTTGAATGAGCAAAGCGAATTCAAGTATAAAACTACCTTTAAATATCTCCTTTTTGTGGCAGCCGTAATACACGGTACGGAAAATAAAACAAGTATTCCACAAGTCCACAGACTGGGGAAAAAATTGGTCATGTACAGATAAAACTACGCTGTGTAACATCAATTTTATTTTTCTAAAGGTTTTCATTGTTCTTTCGTGTTTTACTTCTGATTTCAAAAATACCCATAGATCGATGCTAGATATGTCGAAACAATCAATTGTCGCCATTACTAAATACTCGTATATTCCACCTCCCGTCCTTATTTGGCGTGTATATATATATATATATATATATATATATATATATATATATATATATATAGGGAGAGTTTACAAAAAAAACAAAAGACGAAGACAGGTGGTGTACAAAACAAACAGAGGTATTAGTATAACGCTCAGGAATAGAAAAACTATTTTACGTTTCGAGCCTACGCTCTTCTACAGAAAGGGACACAGAAAAAAACAAGGAGAGAAAAAGATGTGTGTAGTGGCTAACGATCTATCTTTTATATATCTTTTATATATATATATATATATATATATATATATATATATATATATATATATACGTTCAGCAAAAATTTAGATTCAGATGAATATGGTACATAAGTTCAAGGCACCAGAATTTGGTATGGTATTATCCATATAAATCAAATGGGGTGATTATAATCAAAATAAGCAACAAGGATATCCAAAGGTAGTGTAATACAATCGTTTCATGCTACTGAGTTCGATTCCAGGCAGTGACCTGAATAATAATAATAATAATAATAATAATAATAATAATAATAATAATAATAATAATAATAATAATAATAATAATAATAATAATAATAATAAAAAGAACAAAATCGAAAAATACATGATGAAGACATCTGATGAAGGTGGGAGGGTATATCAGCCGAAACGTTGTGTTAAATGTCCGTCAAATGTAATTAATGTAAATAATGTACGTAATTCGTTTTCTATTAAATATAGAACTGTATTGGCAAGTGTATTTCTCCGTCACAACATATAAACAAGGAAGGAAGGGGTGATAGCAAACTTGATAGTAGGATGATGGAAGTTCTATGGTGAAAAAAAGCCAAACAGCGCGCGCGCGCGTATCTGTGTGTGTGTGTGTGTGTGTGTGTGTGCTTGCATGCGTTCAATGGAAGTGGGATGGTGAACATTTAACATTGAAAAGAAAATTAAAAACATCGTTTTAACTCAGTGTGAGTATATGTGTGTATGTGTGTGCGTGTACAAGACGAGTATGTGAATGTTTGTATCTGTGATTATTATGTACCTTATTTTGTACCTTATCTCTGTATATTATTTCTTTATTGCCCACAAGGGGATAAACATAGAGGGGACAAACAAGGACAGGCAAACTTATTAAGTCGATTATATCGACCCCAGTGTGTAACCGGTAGCTAATTTATCGACCCCGAAGGGATGAAAGGCAAAATCAACCTCGGCGGAATTTGAACTCAGAACGTAACGGCAGACGAAATAACGCTAAGCATTTCGCCCGGCGTGCTAACGTTTCTGCCAACTCGCCGCCTTTATCGCTGTATATATAAAGCTGAAGTTGTCTGTGTATGGCAGGTTTGGTAGCCTTCAACTAACGCTATCTCCTCCGAGACCCTGCGGCGCAAGTTGACCAAAATTGAGAGTATGATAGAAGGCTTGCTCTTCCTTCCGTAGAAGAAAGAAATTCGAATCGGTCCATCTTAACACCAAAAATTATTCACATCAAAAAGTTGCTTTTTGCCTATGAAAATCCCTATTTTTTACGATTTTTTTTACTGCTGTGTCGCCAATTTTCGGTGTATTTCAACCAGAAAAATGTTCACTTAAAGCGAATAACAAGCTACATAATGCAAAACTTTTACTTTTCAAAAATTCTAATACTATAGGGTAGAAACAAACCCGAGCAATGCCGGGCGATACTGCTATTTATATATAAAATACTAAAATTAGCCGTCATTTCTGATATTAACCTGTTAACCAATTTTGGGGGTATGCTTGATGTTGTGTCTTATATCTGATGAATTATGTGTTTGCTTGATATTTTAAAGAGTGTAGCTGGAACTTTTTTGTTGTATGAGTCTATGGTCGGATGGATTTGAGAAGTGTTTCTCCTGTGGTTATCATATAATTATAATCGGACGGAGCGTCTAGTAGAGGGGGTGCATTCTTATGAATTTTTATAATATTGATTCCAAATTTTGGCACAAGGTCAGCAATTTCGAGTGACGAGTAAGTTGATTATCGAGCTGGCAGACACGTTAGCGCGCCGGGCGGAATGCTTAGCAGTATTTCGTCTTTCGTTACATTCTAAGTTCAAATTCCGCCGAGGTCGACTTGCCTTTCATCCTTTCGGGGTCGATAAATAAAAGTACCAGTTTCGCACTGGGGTCGATGTAATCGACTTAATCCCTTTGTCTGTCCTTGTTTGTCCTCTCTATGTTTAGCCCCTTGTGGGCAATAAAGAAATATATATTGGCCCTCCCCACAAAGTTCAACCGGTACTATTTTATCGAACCTGAAAGGATGAAAAGCAGAGTCGACGTCGGCGAATTTTGAACTCAGAAAGTAAAGACTGACAGTCTGCCGCTAGGTACTTCGTCCAGTCTGCTAAAGATGTTGCCAGCTCATTGCCTTTCACGAGTTGTTATAATATTAATAGTAATTTAGTTATGTTGCTATTGTGATGTCTTTTGTGTTATGTGCATTATTTTGGTATCAAAATACCTTGTATGCCATTGTATGATATCTCCCTCAATTATGGTGTTTAGAATTTAAAAAAATTTGCATCTGGCATTTGCAGCCTAATGGATAATTAATAAGATTTATGTTGGCTTATCATATGAGCGTGTTTTAGATTAGCAATACCTCTTTTAAATAATTGCATTCCTTGTAGGTTGTGATATCTTATTAGTATTCATGCATTGTAGCTGTAATCTACATTGGAGAAATATTAGTGCATTTTAAGAAGTTCTATCATAGAAAAGTCATACACATTTGTATATGCCTGAGCTGAAGTGTAGCAATTTCTTTCCTGTTATTAAAAACTGAAATTACTGTGTGATAAAATAGTTTTACTTTTATAAATGCTGGGTAATGATGAAGCCTTTCATTTCATTTTGTTTATAAATTTGCAATATGTTGTTGGTGCATAAAATACATTGACTGCCTTAAAGGCGTGACGTATATCGGACACTTATATTTCTTAAGATGATGGTTATTGTTGCTGCTGCTGCTGCTGTCATTGGATATTGTGGCTTTAACAGGATGTTAACTGCAATATTTCTGGTTTTCTTTATTGTATCTGTTTGTTAATCGAAATATGTCAAGGTCAGCTTTGTTGTTTTGCTTTGTTTGAATGTGAAATTTGTGGGCAAGTGCACTTAACCTTATTAAACTTATTAAAAGCCAGCACGTGAACTATATGTAGCTACTCAACCCAGAAGAAATAGCAGTAAAAAACCACCCTATGTCTTACTGTCTTAAAAAAAACGTTAGGACACTGAAACATTAAAAAAAAAGGCGTATTAGACAAGGCTGCAATGTCTTTGCTCATTGCTATATCAGGGCTGACCTAGGGTTCAAGAGCAATAATTACACCGACGATAACATCATTATTGATTATACCTTTCAAGTTGTTTCACGTTTAGCGTTGACCTGCTTATTGAACCGTATGTTTATATATTGATTTTTTACCGTTCGATCGGCCTTCTATGTGTGACAGCCACATTAAATATCAGCAAAAGTACTTTCTTATTTGTTAAGGCCATAAAACGTGGTTTGGTGGAGATTTAACACATAAGTTTAGCAGATCTTGAGACCAAATAAATGCTGCTTCGAGGCACAACATTCGTGTTGGAAAACTAAGTTTTTAGCCGCTGAAATTAATTTCATTTTCGGTGCTTCGCCTGTTTCTGTTTGATCGAATTTATACCTCTTAATTTTTTATATTTCTAAATGGTGATGTCTTTAGTTTTGATAATTCGATGTTTTTGGTAGTAATATTAGTCAACATTTCTCATATGGCAACGTATAGTTTCTTACAAAATGGCAATGTACTTTGATGGCTAAATAATCACAGCTTATAAACAAAATGGAGCAGTCACGATCGGAATGCTTTTGATTATAAGTTTGCTCAATCAAGATGGTTTGACACTAAACAATATCTGGTACGGTTGCATGAAACATTCTTCCTATAACTAATATAAGTATATACCAAAACATCAAGCTGAACATATAGCCGTACAACACAACATAAATGACAATCTAAACTGATTCGCGAAAAATATTCCATACAATTTGACGAATACAAATTTATTACTCAACATAGAAGAGCCCTACACAGATTTAACAAATATAAAACAAATCATAAACTTGAATGTATGGCGAAAAATGCCGCTCCGGATATCGAAATGTAGAATGATAAAAATCAAAGATAAATACTTATACATTTCAACCGTGTTGACATTTACCCTTCAGTTACACTCATAATTCCTATACAAAAATGTCACTTCACCTAAATCGCAGTGAGTAGGAACATACCGAATGACATGTATTATTTTGGTAAATGAGAATGCATTATAAAATGATGAAAGAAAGAGTAGGTGATTGTTATTCCTCTATGCTTCAGCATCACTGATGTTTGTATACCCTATTCTTATAGGGGCTAAGTGTATAGTTTGCCAATGTTTCCACATCTAACTTTGTATTATGCTGAAAGATGTAGTGTGTTGCAATTGTCAGTTATCTAAATGCACTATGAGCTAGCAAGAGAGTGTCATACTTGCATAGCAAATATATCGGAAGGTGTCGAAAAGATTACAAGTCATATTTGACAAGAAATTTGTAAATCTCATTGACTGTTACTAGTTTATTCACTAACTTATAGGTTTGTGATTTGTTTGAGATTTTTTGAAATATATTATTAGTTAATTTATCGTTTGGTGCAAAGCTTTGCGTGTTCAGTTGAATTAGGTTATTGACGTGTTCATCTTTACTACAGTATCCATTCGAGCCATATAATACTTTTTATCTGCGGTTTCTATATTGGCAATAGGTATCGCGCATGATGCATTTGTTTTGTTATACTATTAGATCTATTAGTCAGGGGTTTGCTCGATTACTTTCAATATTTGGTGATGACTGGTGTTTGTTATATTATTATTTTTTCCGGAAATGCGTTTGTAGAGAAGTGCATAAATGCCTTACTAAGTGGACATTTCAGCACTGACATTTTTTTTTTATCTGAGTGAATATCCACTGTCTCCATGTAACTACAAGTATTTATTTCTGTCTGAAGTAGTGTGTGACGTGAAGTATACGATATTTTCTCTCTGGATCTTTATGTCAAGATAAAGAAGGGTCCATTTCTAGACATAAACATGCAATTTAATCAAGAAGCTTCTATATTACAGAACAGGATACAAATGTACATATGAAAACATCTGTAAATAGGCAACTGTCTTATACATAGTTATCTCTCGAAACAGAGAAATTAACTGTGGACAACATACACTGATAAAAGCATCAGAAAAAATATGAAATGCAACCTTCCTCGACTAACTATGTATAAATCTAACCATCAACTTTCAAATTACGATGGCAATGTCATCACTGATCAAACTATTACACGTCTCTACTATAAAGTGGGAGTAAAACATGTCGGATTCAACTTATCAAAATAATGAAATAATAAAAGTCTACAAAAGTTGATGAGTGATTCGTGAATTTCACTGTTCCGCACAAAATTGCAAGGAACTCAAGAAAATATAAAAACAGCATAGTTGTCATTTCAATATACGCCAATGCACACATGTATGTATGTCTCTATGGTGTAATATGTACACTTCTTACTATATATATATATATATATATATACTGTTGTGTCTGGAGAGAGTCATTCTGTCTGAATAACGGACAGAGTCAAAACTATTGAAAAGGTTGCAAGACGCAACGAAATTTTTAGAAAAATAAAAAAGAAATGTGGAAATTTTACTGGTGAGTGTGTTAAATCATAAGGCACTAAAAGAGAATGACTTTCCCCAGACACAACAGAATATGTTTCAACGCACGAACTCACATAAAGAATCTGGCAAACCAAATCCCAAAACGATATATATATAAATATATATATTATATATATATATTTATATATATATACACACACAAATGTCACGAAATGCGACTAAGATGTTAGGAAACATCTACATTGTCAGAAATAAGAGCTAAACAGCTCTAATATTATAGTTAACGGACATGAGTGAAACCATATACACTAACAGAGACTGTAATGGCCGAAAAATTCCGCTCGAGAAGTCTTAATAATTGATGCATCATTTTCGGCGATTTCCGGTAGGTTCTTATTTCCAGCATACTGTTTCCTAACACCCTAGTGGCATTTAGTGACATTTGTAATTTTCCTTATTGGTGAAACATTGTAAACTACCATCCATATTAATTGCACACACACACACACACACACACACACACTTACATGTATACATATACGTGGTGTGATCAATAAGTATACGGACTATTGCCATAGTCCTTATAGTAAAGCTGCATGACACAGATTAACCTTGAACTTTATTGTGCAGGCACACTAAATTGTAAAATTCTAGCTCACTTCCGCTGTTTACAGCAGTGCTTGGAAGCAACGTGTGTAACGTGTGATCGCCGCATTGACCATGACGGAGAATTTTGAGAAGAGAATCGTCATGAAGCTTTTCTAAAAGCTTGGCGATACCTGCTCAGAGGCCTCCGCAAAAGTTTCAAAATATTTTAATCGTTCTAGACACAAGATGGGCTACAGCAAATATTCTGCTCAATACCACAGATTTGCTTGTCAGTTGTTTGACGCCTAACCAGTTGAGTATGCCCCTTAGTAGCTGAGGATATGTACATCTCAGATCACGGGTGGAAGTAGTGGGGGAGCATCATAGTCATGTGTTGAGAGGAATTCTTTGAGGTTTGAATAATTCACCCTTGGAAACATGGGTGTTTCGTTCAACATCTTTAAACTACCCTTATGCAGGGACCTTTTGAGCAGGATGGGTTACTCGACCAGAAGAATATTCTAACTCGATCCCACCTGCAAGGTCAATTGCTGTTTATCTTGATATGAAATCATGTCGCACACATATGGTTGTGATGCATGTGCCTTATCAGAAGGGTAGTCATGATGGGTATACTGGGCTTCGTATATTTTACCCCAGTGTCACTTTGATGGCATGCTCTGCTCTCTCACTCAATAATAATAATAATAATAATAATAATAATAATAATAATAATAATAATAATCGATAATAATAATAATAATAATAATAATAATAATCGATAATAATAATAATAATAATAATAATAATAATAATAATAATAATAATAATAATAATGATAATAATAATAATAATAATGATAATAATAATAATGATAATAATAATAATAATAATAATAATAATAATAATAATAATAATAATAATAATAATAATAATAATCGATAATAATAATAATCAATAATAAGCGATGCATCAAAATATTTATAAATTCCATTCATGAATTATTCCTATAACTATATAATACATTTACACAAAATTTGGGCTGCTTGCCGCTTGCAGAGCTTTCACACACACACACATACACACACACACACAAACACACACACGCTCGCGCGTGCGCGTGCGCGCTCGCAGCTGATACAAGGATACACATAAATATGTTCAGTTCATGCCACATCTACGAGGACGTACGGACAGAGATGCACACACACACACATATCTACGCACATACACATACACATGCACACGCAGATACACAGACACACACAGAGACACACAAGAATACACAACAATACACACATACACGGACACCACGCATATGCATGTAGACACACGCGTGCACACAATCATATACATACGCGGGCACATACACACATACACCGCACACAGGCACACACACACACACACACATGAACAGAGGCATGCACAACTACACGCGTACATACAACCATCTACATGCACAGGTACACGCGCACACAATCACACACACACACACAAACACACTTAAAAATACAAACACATATACGTACGCAGATAATTCCACACACACACAAACGCGTACTCAGATGCTCACACACATACATTATACTCTCGCCGTCCTCCACACATGAAAGAACTACACACCACACACCATAATCCATACCATAAAGCCCATCTACAGCAGAAAAGGCAAAAATAAACGATAAAGACTAAAGAATTAATCCTGAAAGATGTCCCGGATGGTTAACGTGCGTACGCTTACAAACACACTCATACGAGCAGTCGCATGGTCGTATACACATGACCACACCCACATACATACCCCCCACACACAGTCACACACACGCGAACGCATGCACGCGAACGCATGCACGCACGTACGCTCAAGTTCATACATACTCACACACACACAAATCTTTCCTTTATTCTCACTCTGAAACCCTATTCTAAACTACAGTCACATATATATATTTCTTTACTACCCACAAGGGGCTAAACACAGAGGGGACAAACAAGGACAGACAAACAGAGTAAGTCGATTACATCGACCCCAGTGCGTAACTGGTACTTAATTTATCGACCCCGAAAGGATGAAAGGCAAAGTCGACCTCGGCGGAATTTGAACTCGGAACGTAACGACAGACGAAATACGGCTACGCATTTCGCCCGGCGTGCTAACGTTTCTGACTGCTCGCTGTCTAAGTGCCCATACATAATCGGCGGCGAGCTGGCAGAAACGTTAGCACACCGGGCGAAATGCTTAGCGGTATTGCGTCTGTCGTTGCGTTCTGAGTTCAAATTCCGCCGAGGTCGACTTTGCCTTTCATCCTTTCGGGGTCGATAAATTAAGTACAAGTTACGCACTGGGGTCGATGTAATCGACTTAATCCTTTGTCTGTCTTTGTTTGTCCCCTGTGTGTTTAGCCCCTTGTGGGCAATAAAGAAACAGATATAGAACTAGGTCTCAGACAGGTGAAAGCAGCCTTGGAAGCAAGTTAAGAGATCACGAGTCACTGAAAAGTTCTCAAGCGGCAAAGAAAAACTTTGACAAACAAACTGATTGACTGTTTAACCAACATGTTAAACAAATGATCGATTAATTAGTTGGATAGATACCTAGTCGATTGACTAGTAATAATGAAGTAGAATTGAACCTGAGCGTTTGTTATTATTATTGGCGTAGTGGTTCTCCTAACACAATAAAATGTATTTCAACATTCACATCAAGAGCCTTGCAATCCATATACAAAAACGAAATCTGTGTGTGTGTGTGTGTGCGTGAGAGTATGTTTTGTTTTTGAGTTTCATTTAAGTTCTTAAGAGAGTTCCCAATGATTGTAAATATCTGATTGAGTTGGTGTATAGGTTGAGCTACCGATGCTGTTGGGGTGTATGTATGTATGTATGCAAGTAAGTATGTATGTATATATGTATGTATACATACATATATCTATCTGTTTATATATGTGTCACACACATAGATATAAACAGATAGATAGATATATGTGAGACTGGAAATAGCTGACGAAATAAGACTACATAATCCCCTTCTGTCTTTTTTTTTTTGTTATTTAGACCGCATTTTATGCTCCATGTAAATATGTTTGAAGCCTAACTTGGGTTATCTATTTTATTTTCTCTCTTTTCCCCCTCTCTCTCTCCCTCCCTTTCTCTCTCCCCTCTCTCTTTTTCTCTACCTATCTATCTCTATGTATGAAGGTGTTTTTAACGAGCATTTTCCTCATGGAAAAAACATGCCAATAATCCACAATGTGAGTTATAAACATCATTCAAGAATGCAAGTTGTAAATTTCAAGACTCCAACTGCTATATTGGTTGTGCAGATATACTCTACAGGACCCTTTAACATACAGAATATTAGCAATGATAAAAGCAATAGCCATAATACATTAATATTATAAAATAATAAACACAGAAACGTTAACACGCAAATCATAAATAGAAATAATATCGGATTAGTGTATGCTGAAACTTTACGATATCAAAAGAGCAGCAAGAATCTCGTACTAGAAGATGATAAAAAGACGTTAAACTCGAACACGGTCAGGCATTCAGTACAGGCATAACACAACACGCATACGTGCGTGCACACTGACGCAGATACACACGCGCACGCGCGAACTGTACCTGTTATAATTATAAATGATTCATTTATATGAAAACACACCAAAATTATATGAACACATTTATATGAAAACCCTCAAAAATTAGTTGCTAAAAATATTTGTCATGAAAAATGCAGCCAATATTCAACAACTTTCTGGCTGAAAACATACAAATCGTTCCAATACAAAAAATAGAAAGCTTTATTTACAACAATCTGATAGAAGGTATATTGTTCAAAAATATTCAAAGATAGAAGGTAATCTCATTACCAGCCTAAAATGCAGCTCATATTTCAATTAACGCGCCACTCAATTCATAATATAATGCAAAACAATTCTGTCATAGATGGAAAGGCCACCTCCGGCGAGTCAAATAGCTGGCTATATTTTTATTAATATTATACAAACAAGTGAACATTGAATTTTATACAATTGTATAAGCTTCTCTACCAGATTATGTTTCAACTAAGAATATTCCTATAAAAGATACCATACACACACACACAGACACACACACTCACACACACACATGTATGTATTTATACAGGGTCTTGCTGATAAATTGAGACCAATTTTAAGTTGTTGACGTAGTGGATTTAACATTTCATCTTTTCACAAAACTTTGCTTCCTTGAAAATCGAATCCCCTTCTTTAACTTTTAGATAAATAGCGAATTCATTCGACAAAAGTAAGTCATAGAAGAACAGAATCATTCCGCCATTGTTACTTTGGCACGCACCGGGCACGCTGCCAATAAAATTGTTAAGTCGACGAAACTTTCAAAAGCAACAATTTATTGTGTATATAAACAATTTAAAGAAGAGGGAAAGATTGATACAAAAGAATACTCGAAGTGATTCCAAGCACATTCCAAAGTTTTTCGATGGCCTCAAACACAAGATTGGAACCAACCCATCTACACTCATGGCAACTCTTGCAAAGAAACGCAATGTGTCCCTTTCCACGGTATCCAGAGCTGTGAACAGGAACCTTGGCATGACTAGCTATATTCGACGACTCCGTCAATTCTTCACAGCCAAGGCCAAAGCAGTCAGAGCTGAGAGATGCCCAAAAGTTCCGTCATTCATCAAGCATCAAGGTACAAGAAAAACTCACGTGTTTGTGAACGAGAAGTTTGCTGTCGACGCTAACGTGAATCGCATCCCGCCCAACTGTGTTTGAGACAAATAATCCTACCTCTGTGATGGTATTTGCAGTGGTGCTAAGTGATGGAAGTGTTATAGATTCACACTTCATTGAGTCTGTCTTGAAAATCCGTACAAAGGAGTATCTGAACATCCTGAAGAACTCTTTGCTACCTTTGATGGAGTAGGAGTTTCGGCTTGACAACATGGGGCTCATCCAGGATTCTGCACCATGCTATGGGTCAGAAGCAATACCGGTCTTCTTTGGTGAGAAAATGTCATTTTTTGAGGGCCAATATCTGGGCCAGTAACATTCCAGATCTCGACCTTCTCAAGAAGGACCAATGCTTCACGACACTCGAGTTTCAACAGTTTGAAAACCAGCATCATGCGCGCGAAACAAAATGAAAAAGGCGGGGGTTGTGGCAGCTGTAAAAAAAATTCTTTCTCGTGTGAAAGCAGTATTCTCAAAAGGCGATCATATTGAGTGATAAATGTTTTTGTTATAATAAATGTTACATCAAAATTATACCGGTCTACTACCATTAAGTAAAGCACTATATTAATTAATGACCGACAAGGGGCGGTAAGTCCATTTGCTAATAAGCCACCCTTTTAATATATATATATATATATATATATATATATATATATATATATTGGCCTGCTCGCTTAGCCAGACGGGTGGTGTCATTCGAAGGCTAAAACAATGCGAACGCATTGTGACCAGCGATGTGTAACTACATCTGATGGACTGGTCGGTCACGTGATCACGTGATATATATATAGTTAATCCAAACAAGAAAGCACAAAAAAAAAACACAACGCGAGGACGTGGAACAAATATAGTATTATTGGACGCTCAGGAAAGAAGCTCTTCGTCAGAAACATAGGAGAAGGAAAGATCCGGAGAAGGGAAGACAGAGGAAAAAAAATCGCCAACGGTACACACGCGGTCACATTTTGAATGACCGGAAGGAAATGGGTGAAGAAAAGTTCTTTCAAAGACAGGAGAGTGCAAGAAGAGGTATGTGTGTGTAAGTGGGGATATGTGCCTGCGCGGAGGTCTGCGTGTGCGTGTGTGTGTATATGTGTATGTGTGCAATGATAAAACGTGTGTGTGTGTGTGCGTGTGTGTGTGTAAGTGTGTGTGGTTGTGGCTGTTAATCTTTGCGTGTTGTAGGGCTTAGTAGTGTTTAAGGTCAAGGAAGAAGGAATTGGGAGTGGCTCCTTTTGTATCTACCCCAGGTCAGTAGTAGGTAATGCTAGTTTGAAGTATGTGTGTGTGTGCGTGTATGTATATGTATCGTGTGTGTGTTTTGTTTGTAGTGTGTGTGTGTGTATGTATGTGTGTGTTCGTGTGTGTGTGCGAGTTTGGTTGTGTGGCGAATAATTATGCTTTACTTAGTGTATGTGTGCGTGGGTGCTTGTACGTGCGTATGTGTGTATACATGTATGTATAATTGTGTGCGTGTATGTATAATTGTGTGCCGTGTGTATGGGATGTATGTGTGGGTTCATTTGTGTGTGTGTGTGTGTATATATGTATGTGCGTGTACGTGTGCAACTAAAATATTTGCGCTAAGCAGTGTTTAGACTACTTAAAATATGTTTGTGACATATTTCAACTGCTAAAAGGCAAATTCACTGCAGTTACGCGAAGAAAATTTTCTCTTGTGATAAATATTATATCTGTCCCATGATTCCCATCGATGTTTCTTGCTATGGAGTAGAAACATAGCAATAGGAAATACCTAAGAGAGGCAACTCTGGACAGACCTTATTAAAGCGATAGCTTTAGTTTAAACTACAGTCAACAACATTGACCGATTTGCGCCAGTAGACCACCATGTCGAGGAAATGACTGAAATATTAGCACCAAGCAGCGTTTAGGCATTATCAATGTTTAGGTTAGTCAAAATATGTTTGTGACATATTTGAACTGCTAAAAGGCAACTTCACTAACATTTCGGTAATTTCCACGACCTACTCAATGTTTAGAACTCCATGTAACTCTGTTTATTTTCAAATTTCACTCGAGTATTAATTACATTTAACTTCTCCGAATTTCCTTTTGGTATTGTCATGAAGAAGAAATAACGTTGTCGATCACGAGACTAATTTGAATCGTGCTGCATGTTTTTCCTTGTTTTGTGCGTCTTTTCTGTGAGGTGGATGATTTGAACTTGTAATGAAACGCGCGCAGTATCAGTTGGTGACATAAAGAACGCTGTATGTGAAGTCGGTGACGTAAAGAACGCGGAGTGTGAAGATGACAACGTAAGGAATGTGGAGTGTGAACATGGCAGCGTAAATAAAACAGTGAAAAGACAGTCAGTGTGAAGTTGGTTAAGAAAACTGTCCGTGTGAATTTGGCAACGAAGATAGTCGGTGTGAAGATACAACGTGATAAGTTGAAGTGAACCCGAGCAACGAAGAACTACATAACACAAGACAAATAGTCGGGTACGACTATTTCTACCTCTCTAAGTAAGTTAAGCTTGCTGGACTGGCCTGCAGTTTCCTAGCTGCTGACTTGGCTGTTGGAGCCGTGTTGGTGTCAGGAGACCGTATTTTGCAACAATATTATATATCCATTTGCGTAACTTACAGAGAGTATGTCCGAAAGCAAGATAAAACATGTGAAAGAATTAGCTTATCTTCTTTATTATGATATAAATTATTTGATTATTTATAAGTATTTCACTAGTAAGTAGTAATATGTTATGTGGTAAACATTATGTAGACGCTTGTATAATTACCTCTGAAACACTAGATTTTCAGACGAGAGTAATTTAATAATTATTTACCATATAGATTGACAAGGCGAAGTTAGGACAACCATTATACGGTAAATGACAATCATCACAATCTTTACATCAACAACCACACAAGCAGACGCATGTACAATAGTAAATAATACTATAATAATAAGATTATCCACCTCGCGCACATGTGCACCAAAACTTATACTTACTAATCCTCCAGAAAAACATCGTTAGCATTCCTCAACAATAACACTGTGTTGGGATGCATAACACTATTGATATGTACAGATGGTCCACGAAACTTGCATCCATAGCGAGAACAAGTATGCAAAAGTTTCTCCGGACAAAGGAAATAGAACATTAACTACAAGCACGTTCTATTTACAAAATAGCAATAATTCTCATTGTAGTAGCATTATATTCAATATTTGACTAGGCATAACATTCGCATAGTAGTTCGTCCACAATCCAGCGCATGTAAGTGGTAAATAGGCAATTTGCGTATTTTATGGAACTATATAACTTGCATCGGTCCATGGAACTATATTACTTGTATTGGTCAATACGCTTTTTTACAATAATTCTTATGCCCTTATTTTGTATCGTGACATAAGAAAGGAGCAGAACTAAGGAATTTAAAGCCATTGGACTTTAAATGTGCCACAATTGAATGGACTCTGATCTTCAAGAGTGATGAGGGGTTTCCACATTTTATTTTACCTTTTCCGTTCGTTCATCATTTCCATGTGCCATTTCAATTAACCCCATATATATGAGTGTGTGAGTGTGTGTGTGTGCGTGCGTGTGTGCGTGCGTGTGTGTGAATGCATGTATTTGTGTGTGTGTATATATATATATATATATGTGTGTGTGTGTGTGTGTCTGTGTGTCTGTGTCTGTGTGTATATATATACAATCACGCATACTTACATACATATGTTTAAAATTATCTTTAACTAGCATTATGACCCGGCGTTGCCGGGTCATAGTGCTAGTGCAGTTATATATGTGTATATATATGTGTACATATTACATGTACATCTATATATATACATCTACACATAAAATACAAAATACAATGTTATATCTTGATATCGCTAGTGATAACAATACTCAAAATATATAACAGACTGGAATTGTAGGCCCGTCTCTTGCAATTTCGATCAATTGTATATTGTCCTCCCTCTTGTATAGAAGTGTGGCTACAATTCAGCCTACCTCTACTTCTGGGGGTGGGGGGTTAAATTTTTATCCGGGACGTCCTACGTCCCAGATAAAAAGGTAAAAATAAAATATTTCCACTTTGCAAGGTTCGAGTCGAGTACTCCCTTGCACAATCCGTTGACTCTAACCTTGCTTCTATTGTAGCGAATTTACCGCCTCTGGTTAGATATTTGATATCTTTCATAGTCGCACCAAGACGCTTTTCGGTGTTCAATTTTTTTTCTCTCTACATTGTATACTTTATAGACAATAGTATTTTCTTTAATTTAATTTTTTATTTCGCTTGGTGGTGTTATACTAGATTCACCGTCTTTGTCGGTGATCAATCCGAAATAGATTTGTATTTCTTCCATTTTAATTTTAATGAGTTTGCGCCCGCCGACGGCTGCAGCGAAATTCATTTTTGGACTATTTTCTATCGAGGGCATTTTAACAAAAATGCTTCCGTATAAACGGTGAAAATATTGTCAATTTCCCCAAACAGGGAGACAATTCAATTTTTAAACAATAACCAAGCTCCTTCTCCCAAAGGGGGGGGGGTACGGTTTATAATTATTTAACAAATGCAACACAACAACGTTTCCCTTACGAGGAACCAACAAACGTGATAACAATAGTTAAACAGTAATAATAATAACAACAAACCTTACGGTGATTCAAAAAGCAGTACGCAGTTGAAGCTATAGTCCTTTATGTATAAGAAATAAACCAACAGCAGTACTCAGTAGAATCGGCTGTTTGAGAAAACAGACCTTACATACAGCTAAACTTCATATAGATACTCAATACTAGCTAATTAGCAGATAATCTAATATAAAAGCCATGGTAAAGGGAATGTGCACAGCTCCATCTGGACTATTCCATTTCTGCGCGTTAATTTTATTTTTTATTTATTCCCATTCATGTGAAACCACTTACTCAAGTTCAAGTCATTGATGCAATTTTATACCAATTGCTATTTTTACTTTTAATTGTTATATTACGATTTAATTATCATATTATACTTTAGTTTGATTTTAATTATTGCTTACTACATATAATTCAATTGTTGAAGTGAAAGTATCTGACATAAAATAGAGAAATGTTTTTGTTTCACTTTTAACATGTAATACTGAAATAGTGGAGAAGATATGATATTGCTATGGGCTCGCCCTAGGCAAGAAGTTGGACATTTTTTTTGCCGATGACACTCCCCGGACCCTAAGTAAGGCATGTGTAAAATTTGAATGAAATTGGTTGTGTAGTTCTCAAGTTTTAGGGAAACACACAGACAGACACACATTCTCAGTTTTATATATAGAGAGATTGCTGATAACTTTGTTGAATGGGTCCTTTAATATCCTTTGTAATAATTTTAGACTAATCTCCTTTTATCAACAAACTCTGTAACAACATTCAAATGCTTTTTGCAGAAATGCAATGGATAAAGATCCCAAACTCTGCCCTACGTGCATCTACATGCCAAGAAACTTTAGTGAGTAATGGCTCAGCCGATTGGATTTCTATTTGAGAACCAGGTGTCTGAATTAATTACCATAAGTTCAATATATAAATCAATAAACGAAATGATGCTGTCGCTTTATATTTGTATCTCTATTGTTTTAGAGGCATTAATTATATGAAAACGTATTCATCCGGAAAACTAAGTTTCACACGTCTAAAAACATATTTTATTAGTGAAGAATAAATCAGATTGTATTGTTTGTATCATTTAGCACCCATCATGTCTATATGTTTGATAAAAAGTTAATCGGCATTATACTCATAACGTACAATCTAACACTCAATCGATTACACCATCACTTGATAGAAAGTAGGTATTTTTTCGAGTCAAATCAAATCGATACAATACATCGTTAGCATATTAGCACCGTCATTACACATACATCTCATCAATAAATAATAGCATACAAGTACATATAAAAACGTAACCCATGTAACATATGTTGACGTGATGTTACAACATTAAGGGTTATGTTCAAAGTGGGAAATTTCGATTTCATTGCTGATTTGCATATTGTGTCTTGTGAGTACTGTATTTTATATAATGTGTTTGTCGTATACTGCTAAAGATAATTTATTTCTAAAATGCGTGTCTATGTGTTTGATTGCGTGTGAGTGTATGCACACATTCGTTATATTTCGCTATTTCTCTCCACCTTTCTGTCTACCTCTTTCTTCATATATATACGCACACGCGCGCGCACACACACTCACACATGCACACGCGCATACCTACGCATATACACTTACACACTCACGCACACACACACATACACAGATACATACATACATGTGGAAGTGCGTGGGTTAATTGGCACTGTATTCCTATCATAGTCGTAGGATGATGCTTTTGATTCATGGATGCGTAGTGTTCTTCCGCAAAACACTTCATATCACGTCGCACCAGTTCACTCAACCGGTAAAAATGAATAATTCTGCAACGGACCGGTGTCATTTATAGCAGAGTGAAAATATATACACTACAGCATCCGGAAGACCGGCCTTTTTAGCTTAAGGTCCGAGAATGTTATTTGATCCTTTTTGATATACATACATCCATATTTTCTTTTTAAAGGTGTAGCGTTTGTAAGAGTCTAGATTGAATTGATATATCGGTTCCATTCTAGCAAAAACTGTCTGATGAACGGCAACGAGAAACTCAGAGTAACAGATTTTGTTGAATTTTC
The DNA here is from genome assembly GCF_006345805.1 of Octopus sinensis. NCBI lineage: Eukaryota > Metazoa > Mollusca > Cephalopoda > Octopoda > Octopodidae > Octopus > Octopus sinensis. The sequence goes on from NC_043004.1 coordinate 18,984,288, forward strand.
TGCTGCTTTAAATAAAGCATATTACTCTACCGCTGGTATTTGAGTACTCTTTTTTCCACCTTGTTTCACATTTATGTGTTTACTCCGGTATATATATATATATATATATATATATATATATATATATGTGTGTGTGTGTGTGTGTGTGCGTGTGTGTGTGTGTGTGTGTATGTGTGTGTGTGTGTATATATATATTCAACTATTGTCATGACTCCAATTAGAGCATAGAAAAGCTTTTCATCTGTCTTTGTTCTTCAGTAATGGATTGTAGTTTTCTCCTCGTGCAGTCTGCTGCACTTCACTCTCCCTCGGAATATCCATTGGAGAGTTTGCCTTGTAATGTCGGAAACAGCTTCCCGTAAGGTGTTTCCACAGTCTACTGCATTTCCTTCACTTCTTCTGGGTTTCGACAAGTTGCTGGGTTGCCTGTTCCATCAAGCCTTTATTTGTGAGTCTCTGTCTGTCTGTCTCTGTCTGTCTGTTTGTCTGTCTGCCTCTCTCTCTCTCTCTATCACTCTCTCTCGTAATCACTCTCTCTCTCTCTATCACTCTCTCCCTCTATCACTCTCTCTCTCTCTTTATCACTCTCTCTCTCTCTCTATCACTCTCTCTCTCTCTCCATCTAACGCGAAAGATGATCCACAAACATCTTATCAAAATCGTTTGGAGCTTCTCAATTAAGAAATTTTTGACTCTCCATGTACTGTGGAACCGTCTTTACGGTCGTGTTAAAGATGACGACATTCGTGTTTGTTAAAGTCTGTAATCTCCAGATAGGTCTGTGAACCGAGAACGCAAATTGACGATACATTTTCTGCAAATGCATCCTTATTCATACGCAAAAACAACAGAATAGGCTCCGTGGAAACGTCATAATTTACATCATAATTAAACCTCACGGCAGTGTATATACAGTTAACGGAATATTCTTTTACATATGCACAAACAAAGTAGCACACATAACGCATACACATATATAATATATTTAGAAGGTTAGGTCGAGAATATATTTAAAGTAAGTTGACTTACGAAAGCTGTTGTCCTAAAAAATAGATTTAACAAAAGAAGGTGAAGAGTTTAAACTCGAATGTTTTTTTCTTTAATGCAACATATTTAAAAGAATTTCTTTCTATGTGCATTTAAAGACACCTACAAACATTATACGTGTGTGTGTGTAGGAGTGTGTGTGTGTGCGTGTGTTTGTGCATGCGGGTGCGTATCAGTCAGAGTTCATTTTAACAACTATGTTCGAATTTAAACATAGTTGCCTTAGAGCAATATGATCTTCAGAACAACATTTTTCCTAGATCTATTAAAGTTTAGAGATCATCTTCACAACTGATTACGTGATTGTATGTGTATGTACGTGTGTAAGTGCGTGTGTTACTACACGCACGCGCGTTATGTGTGTAGGTGTGTTCGTGCGTCTGTAAAACAGTACTTGAGTAAATTTATATACATTGACGTGATGCTCAAATATGACGTAGGCTATGACGTCTCAACGAAACCAGTTACTCTGCTTTTGTGTATATAAATGATGTATTTGAATAAAAGGTATCGCTTATCCATGTCCTCCGTTCAAAACCTACTGGAGTTACCTCGTTTTTATTCATCAAATTATGAAGTTTTAGGGATGCTAAAGTTTTTTAACAAAAATACCATTTGCTAAAACGGCAAAATATTTAAAGCGCAAGAAATGTTTTCCGATTCTTTACGTTCTTTGTTGAAGTCCCGCCGGGGCCAGCTGTCCCTTCCATACTTCCGAAATCGATAAAATAAGGTACCCATCAAATACCAACGTAAACGTTATCGCCTAACAAGATCGATGGTATCGACTAACCTCCACCCTCAAAATTGCTATCTTCTTGTCTAAATTAGGGACAGTTATCATCAAGAAAATCACGCTTCGATTGCGTATTTGTCACATACGAGCTCGACTGCGACTACGATAAATATCGTGTGTGCTCTTTTTTTTATTTCATTTATATGTTGTTGATTTATATCGGTCAGGAATGACAAAATAAATTATTGCCACCTATAGTGTTTGAAAACCAAGGAACGGTACAGGAAACTATGCTTTGTAAACCTCTAATCTTAGCTCATCACGAGACCAATTAACGAGATTTGAACTCAGGAGTTAGAAGAACATATTCGAATAATTTATAGTGTGTCGGACAGATTTCTTTAGTATTTTGACTAGCAGAGATATCTAAATATAAATGGCCATGTTCTAAACTAAATGAAATAATTGCAGTATAGAACTGAAACTGTTAACCTTACTATTGCTTCACTTTACCCACGACAAATAACATGAAATCATAAATTCGAAAAGTAACAATAATTCTCTGCCCTCCAGGGCACGTCTATTCTCTTTTTAGTCAATTATTATTTGGATTTTAAAGAATATTATTCATCTTTAAAAATGTCTGTAGCATCACTCGTATTTTCTTTTCTTCATGAGTATCACAAACTTTTTCGTTTATATCACAATCAATTATGTTACCCAAATTCTATGATAAGCACTTATATACTCTTCTCATACTTCCTTATATCTTAATAGCTATGCTAAAATCACACCCAATTAATTTAGCAGTGCCAGAGGTTACGCCACCCATTTCTTTTTCTCCAGCAGTTTACAGCATATATGTATACAGTGGCTTGACTCTGATGAATTTCACAAGGCATATATTAATTAATTCAGGGCAATTATTCGCAGAGAGCACTCTACAGCTAATTATAAATTCATCACACACTAAAATGTTCCCCCTTTCTTTCACCTTTTTGCGTGTGTAATTATCGTCAGACACGAACTCAATGGAAAGTTATTGACACTCCATTAATTCTTCTATCCCAAGAGTATTACAAAACACTGTTGCTACCCAGATTCCGACATCAAATTCAGGACTACAATTCACAATAGGAAACTAATTCACACAGGTGAATAAATAGATGAGATTAAATTCAGATTATCCAATATACATACACAAAATACATAACATGCACATATGGCACACACATACTGAAAAGAAAATCCAAGCTTACATTAATAAAAACGCACGCGTAGTGGATAGGGGATGCGTTCATCCGGGTCAGAACGGCCGCCATCTTCATATTACTTAAATCTCTGCTTTCTTTATTACCTTCTCTCTTCAATCTCTCTCTCTCTCTCTCTCTCTATTTCTATAAACTCGTTTTCTCTATTATCTCTTTACTCTCACAGTTACCCAATTTATTATATGTTCATATATTGTATATAGGTATGTATGTTTCCAGCTGTTTAAATTATTTAAATTCGTCCTCTGAGGAAGGAGCTAGTTTTTAATAAAGATACAAAGCTCCACCGTTGGAATGTAGATAACAAAAGCAGTGGCACATTTTAAACTTGAAAAAAGTCTTTCATATTTTTACTTTTCTACTTGCATGTATTTTTAAAATGCGAATTAGTTGATTTGTTCCTTTTTCTGAACACCTCAGCTTATCGAGATTGTCACTTAGGCATTTACTCACGAAACCAAGGGCACCAATTATTATTAGTGCATATGTGAAGAATTTATAATCTGGGTATAGAAGCTAGAAGTTGCCCTTTTTCTCTTTCATTTTCAAAGAGATATTCACGTCAACAGTACAGCTGACCTCTGTGATGACCGTGTATGTATTCATTATGTGTAAGTGTGCGTGTATTTTATATAAGGCTTACTCGAAACCCACAGGATTTCTACTTCTCTGAACAAAACACATTTAGACAGTGAATAATGGGTTTGGCGTCTTCCCCCACTAGACCACCTCTCTGGGTCTTCACAGCAAGTGCCAAATGTTATAGAAGAATGCAATGAGCTGGGGTCGACAATATATATATTAACTTTAATGTATGTATATACATGTGTATGCGCGCGCGCGCGTATGTTTATATGTTTGATGGTTATATAAATGTATGTATATAGTGTAGTTGTGTGTGTATGTATGTACATATATGTATACAGTGGCTTGACACTGATGCATTTCACAAGGCATATATTAATTAATTCAGGGCAGTTATTCGCAGAGAGCACTCTACAGCTAATTATAAATTCGTTGGCATTATAACTGATGTTTACTTAAGAGTTTATCTTCAAATGTATACACTTATATCGCATATACATTTATTCCACACGTAAGCTATAAAACATGCATATAGTTTATTTTAAGATTCCATTTGTTTTAATGGTCATAGAAGTATTCTTCCCTTCATGATACACTTCGGAGAACTGCAACAGGAAAGCATTTCAGCACATATCACAAAATAAAACTTGATAGAAATGTTTAGTAGATGAAATATCTTTATTCAACACAATTCCTGACAGATGTAGACATGTTATGAATACAGTAACCAGAGCACAGAACCACTCTAAAATATACAGCTCCTAAATATGACGGACAAAATTCAAATGCTGACATTATATCAATCACATCGGTCATAGCTACAACACACGCCAAAATCACTGCAATTGGATGATGAGATTGCAAAAGTCCAGAAACTGTAATGATAAAAATAAAAAAGTTTACTGTTTACTATTAGCTTAGATTGTAAGAAGCTCGTTAAAAACAAAATTTCTAAACAACATAACTTTTGTTTGCTTCTTTCTTTGTTTCTTCTTTCTATCTATCTTTTGCTTTCTCATTTGTTGTGTGTGTGTGTTGTGTGTGGTGTGTGTGTGTGTGAAATGTATGTATGTATATATCGTGGCTAGCAGTCGTGGATCGACGCCGACTGCTCTATTTAGGCTCGTATGTGGGATACAAGGCTTACTCGATACCCACACGTTTTCTACTTCTCTCAACAAAACACCTTTAGACAGTGAGTAAAGGGGTTATCGTCATCCCCCACCAGACTAACTTTCTGGGTCTCCACGGTAAGTGCCAAATAGTATAGAAGAATGCAATGAGCATGCTCGACAATAATAGTACCTGCAGTAGCAGCTTTCTTGTAGATGCCCGACCGTTGTCTGATGATACAGATCTCCTTCTTGGTCGTAATAACCTTCAAGCCGTTGGTCTAGGACTTCTCTGCGTTGTCAGTTATCCAGCGTTCTACTGCCGACGTCTTCAACGTAACCCTCGCACGGGAGGTTAAGCGGCTGTTATCACTTACCCAAGGTGCCACTCCAGTCTCCCGAAAGAAGGGCAGACTTACACAGTTCATTACAGCCTGGCATTGATGTAGGTGATGTACGGTATATATACATACACACACACACACACACACACACACACACAGACTGACACGCACACATAAACACACACATACACATACACACATACACACACACACATATATTGTATGCTCTTGTTTTTACTCTGATGGAGATCCGTTGCCATAATTCGAATGCCCTATGAAGAAGAAATTAATTCTCGCATTTATTTATAGAATGCATTTTGGCAACCGATCAGTTACGGTCGTAAAATATGTTACGTCACGTAATTTATGTCATACTTTGTATTAAAATATAAGCTATAAATGTAGTCCAAAGGATGTGTTCATTAATCTGTGGTTTATCCCCAGTTTCTAATTATTTGCATTGATAAATTCTTGTTTATCATGTTGTTATCTGCATTCTACGTTCATGGTGTTCCTCTGCACAAAATTTCCCGGGGATAATACAGGTATCGGACACAGACTATAAATAAAGATATATTATCCCTTAGTCGGCTACTATAATCGCTAACTCTGTTTATACCATATATATATATACATTATATATATATACATATATACACACACACACACACACACACACACACACACACACACACACACATATATATATATATATATATGTATGTATGTGTTTGTGTGTGTGAGAGAGAGAGAAAGAAAGAAAGACAGAGAGGAAGGGAAAGATCGAAACGTCAAAGACTTTTCCATTCTTCCTGAGTCTTAAACAAATGCACCTGCTTGTTGTTCCTTCACTTGACTTCATCTTTTATTTCCGTAAACACACACACATACATACACACACAAACACAAACGCATATTATTTGAAATAGTGCAATTCGGATCAATGCGAATTAAAATTTCGCTGGCCTCTAAAA
>NC_043004.1:18990456-18995456 GCF_006345805.1 Octopus sinensis
GCCTTGTGAGTGGTTTGGTAGACGGAAACTGAAAGAAACACGTCGTATATATGTATATATATATATATATATATATAATATATATATATATATATATATTATATTGTATATGTGCGTGTGTGTTTGTGTGTCTGTGTTTGTTCCCCTAGCATTGCTTGACAACCGATGATGGTGTGTTTACGTCCCAGTCACTTAGCGGTTCGGCAGCAAAAGAGACCGATAGAATAAGTACTGGGCTTACAAAGAATAAGTCCCGGGGTGCAGTTGCTCGATTAAAGGCGGTACTCCAGCATGGCCACAGTCAGATGACTGAAAAAAAGTAAACGAGTAAAAGAGTATACACATAAATATACCTATACACACAAGCACGTACGCGCGTACAACATATATATGTTTGTACGAGTGTGCATGTGCATTTATATATAACTGTATGTGTGCAGTTTACATGTATGTATAATATTTTCAGCTCTACGCACAAAGCCCGAAAATTTTAGGGACCGGGCAGTCGATTAAACCAACTCCAGTACGCAACGGGTAATTAATTTATCGACCCCGAAAGGATGAAAGGTAAAGTCGGCCTAGGCACAATTTGATCTCAGAACGTAGCGGCAGGCGAAATACCTATTTCTTTACTACCCACAAGAGACTAAACACAGAGGGGACAAACAAGGACAGACAAACGGATTGAGTCGATTATATCAACCCCTGTGCGTAACTGGTTCTTATTTAATCGACCCCAAAAGGATGAAAGGCAAAGTCGACCTCGGCGGAATTTGAACTCAGAACGTAGCGGCAGACAAAATACCGCTAAGCATTTCGCCCGGCGTGTTAACGTTTCTGACAGCTCGACGCCTTGTATGTACATATATATCATTACTATTTGGGAGGAGTAACACAGTCAAAAAAGATCTGAGAGTTTGGTGCATTTGCACTTATCAAACTAGTTACAGATCCAGGGGTTGCGAATTTATATAATGGTGATAATAGTATTTTCCGTTGATATTTCTGGAACAAATCATAAATAAATTTACATTACCAAGTGGCTAATACATATTTTCCAAAAAGTGTTCCCGTTATATGGTTCAATAAATCAATCAATATATAAATAAATAAGTGAAAACAATTTGTGATACTACACAGACATAAATGAGAGTGTCGGTGAATATAAATACAATATATATATATATAGATATATATATATATATATATATATATATATATGATTGCTATTATGTTAAAATGTCGTATGTTCAAATTTGGCCAAATGGGTTTTTCTCAATAATTAGTTTTGCTTGCAATAGCCGGTTCTTTTAGACAAACTAATGCATCGTAAACTATTGGCCTAAGAATTCTTAGACCAATAGGTTTTGGGTCTGAAGAAACGCCATAATGTTAAACCCTTTATGGGCGGGAAACCCAGGGTAATCACATAAACCGGTCTTCCCCATTGAATTATATATACTGCTCTATACATCTTAAAGTGTGCTGCTTCTCCGGATTTACGTTTTCTACAAACTTACATTACAAGGTGAGCAAATGTGTACGCCGCTATATGTATACATAAATATAAAAAAAAAATGGAACAAAAACGCAATAAAGTACAATAAAACATCCGGACGGACAGGAAAAGCAACAAATAGAGGTACAGGAAAAAAGAAGTACGTGTCATTCGTGGCTTTCTCTCCTCATTGTCCTTATTTATTCGGGCAGTTACACTTGAGACTGTTTAAAAGTCTAAGCTAAGTGCGGATGTGTACGACAAGCAAGCGGGTGTGTGAAACAGCAAAGACCCGTCTTTGTTTCCCATTCCTGTTCCTCTATTTGTTGTTTTTCCTGTCCGCCTTTGTATCTTCTATCTGTCCGGATGCTTTATTGTCATCTATTGCGATTTTGTCCCATTTGTCCGTACATACATGATTTTGGGATTCACACATTTATGCAAGCATCCATAATAATATCTATAAAGCGAAACAAGGTATATATATATAATATAATATTATATAGATATATATATATATATATATATAGATATATATATATATATATATATATATCTTCGAAACACGCTGGAGTTGAACTAGGGACAGCTGATGAAGGGGATTTTTCCTTGTGTAGTTTGTCTTGTAATTTTTTTTTTTTTCGTTTAGGTCCGTTTCCACGTTTGGTTTTACGTTTTCGGTTCTCGTTGAGTTCTACGTCTATTTGTGGTGTCCTCACGTATATATATTTATATATGTATGTATATATACATGTAGATGTAGGCACGTACATATATGTATGTATGCATATATTTTATTTATTACACTATATATATATGTATATATATATATATATATATATAGTCACATAAGCGTACCAAAATTACCTTTACATTTACACATATGCGTACACATATATGATTGCACACACATATAAAATATATATATATATATATATATATATATATATTATATATATAGATATATATTACTATATATATATATATATGTGTGTGTGTGTGTGTATGTGTGTGTATACATACACATATGTACACAAAATATATAAAAGTTCCCCATTTATCATGTTTACATTTGCCTATGCTATAAGTACACAAATATCTAAATGTTGTCTAAATATTAGCACACACACACACACCCACACACACACACACACACACACACACACATATATATATATATATATATATATATATATATATATATATATATATATATATATATATATATACATATATATACACAGGCTGAATAATGTTCCCGCTGAAACAGCAGTCCGTCCCAAGCTTACCTGTTTAGAACTAAACGACACCAACACGAATTTTGTTTAGCCTAATACTTATTCTATCGGTACCTTTTGACGAACTGCTAGGTTTTGGTGACAGAAACACACCTTCACTGTTAGTCAAGCGTTGGTGGGGGATGACGGGCCTCTTTTAGTTCCCGTCTACCAAATCCACTCACAAGGCTTCGGTCGGCCCAAGTCAACAGTAGAAGGTACAAGTCCAAACTGTCACGCAGTGAGACCGATCTCAGAACCATGGGGTTGGGAAACAAGTTCTTACCACACAGCCACGCCTGATGACGCAAATAGGAAAAATAGAACACAAAACATGAGTATTTATATATTTTTATTAATATTTAGCGGAAGTAAGGCGGCGAGCTGGCAGAAACGTTAGCACGCCGGGCGAAATGCTTAGCGGTATTTCGTCTGTGTTACGTTGTGAGTTCAAATTCCGCCGAGGTCGACTTTGCGTTTCATCCTTTCGGGGTCGCTTAATTAAGTACCAGTTACGCACAGGGGTCGATGTAATTGACTTAATCCGTTTGTATGTCCTTGTTTGTCCCCTCTGTGTTTAGCCCCTTGTGGGTAGTAAAGAAATCTGTATTTCGTCTGTCTTTACCTTCTGAGTTCAAATTCTGTGTCGATAAATTAATAACCAGTTGCGTTACGGGGTCGATGTAATCGACTGGCCCCCTCCCGCAAAAATTGCCTAGAGTAGAAAAGAATATTTAGTAGAAATAACGAATTGACTCAAGCACCAAGGGTTTCTTACTTTAACTGGTACCAAACTAGTTACAGGTCGAGGGGTAGTGAATTCATATAGCGGTAATAATAGCATTTTGCGAGATACTTCTGAAGTGAATTATAAATCAAATACAATGTCACATGGGTAATTCAATTTTTGTTCAACAAGTAAATTAATAAATAAATAAACAAGGAAAATGTGTACACACACAGAAAAACGAACACTGGTGAGTGAAACACACACGCACACACACACACACACATACACACACACATACATATATATATATATATATACACATACATGCATGCATGCATATATATCCGCATACATATATACATTCATGATCGTACATGTGTGATTATGGGTTCACACATACACACGCACACACGTATGTATCCACACATGAATAGATACATCTATAAAGCTAAACAAGTGTATATATACATGAGTGCATAAATGCAACTAAATGCACATACATACACATGTTAACAAGCATATGTGTGTGCGCGTGTCTGTATATATGCGTTCATGGTGGCACATATTTATATCTATATACGCCCGTGCATGCATATATATATATATATATATATAAATAAAGGCGCAGGAGTGGGTGTGTGGCAAGTAGCTTGTTTACCAACCACATGGTTCCGGGTTCAGTCCCACTGTGTAGCACCTTCGGCAAGTGTCTTCTACTATAGCCTCGGGCCGACCAAAGCCTTGTGGGTGGATTTGGTAGACGGAAACTGAAAGAAGCCCGTCGTATATATGTATATATATACGTATATATATATATATATATATATATATGCGTGTGTGTGTTTTTGTGTCTGTGTTTGTCCCCCTAGCATTGCTTGACAACTGATGCTGGTGTGTTTATGTCCCCGTTACTTAGCGATTCGGCAAAAGAGACTGATAGAATAAGTACTGGGCTTACAAAAGAATAAGTCCCTGGGTCGAGTTGCTCGATTAAAGGCGGTGTTCCAGCATGGCCGCAGTCAAATGACTGAAACAAGTAAAAGAGTAAAGTGTAAAGAGTGTATATATATATATCAATATACGCACATGCACGTAGATATACATAGATTTTCAAGTGTCAGACGGACGGAGCGGAAAAAATTTTAAATGACAAAAAATGTGTGTGCTTCTGTAGCGCTTGTCTCTCACCACAACTTGATAACCGGTATCTGTGTGTTTACGTTCCCGTAACTTTGCGTAAATAACAGTCTTTAACACTGGGATCGGTTCATTTGACAACATATTCCTCAAGGTGGTGCGTAACGGGGTCGATGTAATCGACTGGCCCCCTCCCGCAAAATTGCCTAGAGTAGAAAAGAATATCTAGTAGAAATAACGAATTGACTCAAGAACCAAGGGTTTCTTACTTTAACTGGTACCAAACTAGTTACAGGTCGAGGGGTAGTGAAATGGCTGAAAGAAGTAAAAAGATTAAAGATAAAAATATCTAGTATAT
>NC_043004.1:19000456-19007956 GCF_006345805.1 Octopus sinensis
CTGTGCAGCAAACTTTAAAGCTATTAAAGAAGTTGAAATTGAGAAAGAAGAACGTGCATGCCAAGACGATAGACCTATACCTATAGTAAATATTGCTTTTAACAGAGACCATAGCACAGATAAGAGAAGATATAGCAGTGGATGAAAATTCTATGCGTTTTAGAAATTCAGATGGAGAGTCTCCATTCAATAGAGATTTTCGAGTTTATCCAACAAATGATGATATATCATGGTTAATCTCAATATTTTGAGTCCAAATTTGGACCCAATGACATATAATTTCGTTGTGTTTAGGGAGAGTCATTACACCAACATTACTCACACATCTAATGCTTCAAGTTCACTACTTTATTATTAGACAATTTGTTAAATATCCAACTAACTAATCGATTGTTTATTCAAATTGTTGGTTAAAACAGTCAGTCGCTTGTTTTGTTAGAAACAGTTGCAAATGACAAGGAAGAACTTTGACGAATAGAAAACAAAAGAAATGACGGTTTATCAAACAAATTAAACAAACTTTACAGCGGCTTAGCTCAGCATTTAAATAATATTGCTAAAGATACTGGAATTCAGACTGGACGCACACTTATTCTTCTGCCTTCGTTCTAAGGATCCCCACAAAACACACAAGAACGTTATCATGACGCAAAGGCGATAGTATGTCCACATGGAAAACCTGATATTTTCATTACAATATCATCTAATCCAAACTGACCAGAAATCAAATATAACTCATTTCATGGACAAAATCCATCAAGCAGAGCAGATCCGGTAGCAAGGTCTTTCAAACTGAAACTAAAACAACTTTTGGATGATGTTACAAAAATGTACGTTTCTGGTAGAGTTGTAACTCATTTGTACACCACTGAATTTCAAAAATGAGGTTTGCTACATGCCCATATATTGATAATATTACATCCAGATGATAAGTTGAAAGACACGTTGCAAAATGTTGAAATTTCTGATGTTCAAATTGAAGATTTTACTTCATGATATTACAAATAAAAATGCACGAAATATGGATCTGGTGGTGAAGGGAACCCCAGAACATCTTGCAGGGAGAATAGACATAGACACTATCAAAAGATGATTCCTTAAACATTTCTATGAGAAAAAAGTGTAAATAACAATGAGTATGCATGCTACAGTCAACGTAAGTTAAATTGATAACTGTACAATTGATAATAGATGTGGTTTCCGATAACATGTACCAATGTTATAAATTCGATGTCCACCTAATTATGGAAATATGTCCAATTATATGTATATATAATTATATATTCTTTAGATTAACACAGAGCTACTCACGCTCAACTGGTGAGACAAGTGTTCGAATTGACGGTGATATGGTAAACTAAATGTATTTTGCTTATTAAAATATTCTTTTCCCAATGCATAAAATTACGTTGCAAGTCTATAGTGAGAATATTCAAATAGATCTGATATTCAAATAGCTTCGATATTGATGAAATTAAAATCAGAAAACTAATCCGTAATTTTTATCAGATCTTTTCCATATCTTTCATATCTCTGCTTGGCCTGCTGAATGATGTTGAAAATATAGATTAATTCACCCTACTACAATGCCTCCAAAAAAATTAGATTCGGAGTACCTAAGCAATCTCAGCGCAGGAAAACAGAAACAACTGAAGAAAATGACGTTCAGCGGACCAAGAGACTGAGAATAGATACTGAAATACATGCAGGCCTACGAGCCTTACAAAGTCAAGAACAAGCAGAAAGAAGACGAAGATTAAATTCCCAACGAAATGCAGCAGCAGGACAACCTGAAACTCCAGAATTACATGGGAGGAGAGTGAAAATGAATACTCAACGGACTGCAGCAGCCAGGCAACTTGTAACTCAGGACGAGCTCAACACTAGGAGGATAACAAACAGATTAAGGCATCAATAATTAGGCTGCCTCCTTTTACTACTGAAGATTGGAAAATGGCTGCATTCAATTATAATCCTAGTTATGCATATAATTCGCAAGGCATTGTTACTATAGGATCCCTGTCATTACTATGTGATGACTGCGATGCCAAGAAATGGATTCACGAACCCCCAGGTATGTGTTGTAGTAATGGAAAGATCCGATTACCAGTTCTTGCTGATCCACCACAGCAATTAAAAGATCACCCATTGGGCTCAAATCCAGAATCAAACCCCCTTTCTTTTTTCAAAACATACAGCGTTACAATAATGCATTCATGACGACATCTTTTGGTGCAAATATAGTAAGCGAAAGTGGGTTTATGTCTACATTCAAAATTCAAGGTCGAATTCATCATAGAATTGGAAGATTGTTGCCATTACAGCATGAAGATTCCTAATACTTACAAATATATTTCATTGGAGGACAAGAAGATCAAACAGAAGTTAGGTGCAACCTTAACCAAGGTGTAAGTAGAATCATAATCAGGAATATACAAGAAATGCTACATGGAAACAATGCATACATACGGAGTTTTAAAGCAGCCATCGAGAAAAGTTCATCAACAGAATTTCGAGTAGTTATTTATGCAGATAAAAGACCATCCGATGAGCATGTTATGCGATTCAATTTACCAACATGTAACTAAGTCGCACTTATTATGGCTGATGAAAGTTTTGACAATAGGGACATAATTCTTCATTCAAAAGATAATACACTGAAACGTGTATGTGAAACTCACAGAGCTTATGATAGCCATCAATATCCCCTACTATTTGTATATGGTGATCATGGATATCATTTCGGTATTCCACAGTTTGGAAATAATACCAGAAAACATGTTTCATGTATAGATTTTTATGCATACCATTTTATGATGAGAGATAATTCCTTCAATCATCTTCACAGAAGGCAAAACCTCTTCCATCAATTTGAAGTTGATATGTTTGCAAAAGTTGAAGCAGAAAAACTTTTATGTCAAAACTCATCAAAAGGAAGTAAGAGTAGATTCCTACACACATCTCAAAGATCATATAAATAACGATAGACAAGGAAGAGACATAGGCCAGATATGCATTCAGAGGTAGTCCACGATGTATGAATGAAAAGACCCAAGATGCAATAATTTATGTTCAAAATTGTGGAAAACCATACCTTTTTATCACATTCACTTCGAATACAAAGTGGGTAAATATACATCAATCAACAAGATCTAGTGGCCAGAGTGTTTCGCTTGAAGATAATCAAACTGATGGATTTGATAAACAAATCACAAATCTTTGGTCTATTACAGTGCTACATGCACACAATTGAGTGGCGAAAGAGAGGCTTGCCTCATGCGCATATATTACTGCGGCTTACCAGAAAAAGCAACTCCAATTAAATTGATTCTATTATATCAGCTGAGTTACCTGATCTACAAACTGATCCATCTTTATTTGAAATAGTAAAGAGCCACATGGTGCATGGGCCGTGTGGTGATATCAATCGAAAATCACCAAGCATAGTTGCTGGCCAATGTACAAAACGATATCCTAAAAATTTTTTACCTCAAACTCAGTTCAGTGAGGATGCTTATCCCTCTTATAGGAGAAGATTGCTTGAAGATGGTGGCTTTGAAACTATGGTTGGCAGACATGAGGTTGACAACAGGTGGATTGTACCTTACTCTCCCTTGCTTTCAAAGACATTCAATGCTCACATAAATGTTGAATTTTGCAATTCTGTGAAATTTATTACATACGTTTGCAAATACATAAATAGGAGAACTAAAACAGCCATGTTTTCCTTACAAGAAAAAAATGTTAGAGATGAAGTTACCCAGTATGAACTTGGTAGATATATCGGCACCAATGAAACACTTTGGCGTATTTTGGGGTTTTCTGTTCATGAAAGGCATCCTGCAATCCAACTGCTTGCAGTTCATCTTGAAAATGGTCGGAGGGTTTATTCCACAAGCAAAAATGCTGCCCAAGTCGCTCTAAATCCAAAATGCACAACTCTTACTGTATTTCTAAAATTGTGTGAACGAGATAATTTTGCAATAACTCTTATCTATAATCAGGGTCCATCTTATTACACATGGAGTAATAACACATGGTACAGGATAAAACGAGAAACTGATGTTGAGGGTCATCCAGGTGTAAAATTTGGCTTCATAACAGGAAGAGTTTACTCTGTGCATCCAAGTCACCGCAAATATTTCTTTTTGAGACTCCTTCTTCATGAAATAAGAGGACCGACTTCATTTTGCTTTCTAAGAACTATTGATAGGCAAACTTTTGACACTTACAGGGAACCCTGTTTGGCCTTAAATTTATTAGATGACAATCACTGGGAAAGAACTATGGCTGAGACTTCAATGTCACACACACCTGTTTCTCTAAGAGTCCTTTTAGCAATAATTCTCAAAACTTGTGAAGTAAGTCATCCATTAACATTGTGGTAAAAATATAAGGATGATTTATCCGAGGACTATAAATATCAGCAACAGCTAAGATTCCCTGGGAGAGAAATAGCATTTAGCGAAGACAAATGTAACTCTGCGTTGATTGTTTTTGAAGACCACGTGATCGCCATGGGAGGAGAGGAGCTCTGCAAATTTAGGTTACCTGAAACTCAACGAATTGTAGTGAATAACTCAGATGTTTTGCGAGAAACTTTATATGATATCTATTCTCTGACCAGATTCACTAATGAAAACGTGCCGAAACTTTTGCGAGACCAAGTGGCATATACATGTCGTTGAACAAGTGACCAATAAGAAAGGAGGATTATATTTTTAGACGCACCAGGAGGAACTAGGAAAACTTTTGACACAAATTTATTACGGGCCAAAGTTAGGCAGTGAAAGGAAATAGCCTTAGCTGTGGCGAGTTCTGGAATTGCTGCAACTTCACTCCCTGGATGGAGGTCGAATAGCTTACGCATCATTCAAGTTTCCATCTAATCTGAATACATATGAAAAACATTTTTGCAATATAAGTAAGCATTCTGGTATTGCTGAAGCTCTACAAAAATGTTCTTTGATCGTGAGGAACAGAGTTACAATGTCTCATAACAAAGCTCTAGAAGCTGTTAATAGAACGCTGCAGGATTTGCGTAATTCAAACTGTTTGATGGGAGGTGTGACTGTATTGCTTTCAGGTGATTTTAGGCAAACTTTGCCAATTATTCCCATGTGAACTAAGGCAGATGAAATGAAAGCATGCTTGAAATCCTATGTACTGAGGAAGCATGCCCAACGTTTAAAACTTTCTACAAATATGAAGGCACATTTACATAGGAATCTTCTGATTGGTTAATATGCTAATACCCCATTGCAACTTGGAGAAGTAAGATTGAATATGAATGAAAAAGGTGAATTAAATTTATCAGAAATATCCACCTTGCTTAACTCGGTGGAAGAACTAATTGAAAAGGTTTTTCCCAAATTAATTTAAATATTAAAAATGCTGCTTGGTTGTATGAAAGGGCAATTATAGCACCAAAAAATATTGCAGTGAATAGTTTGACTGGTTGACTTGTGAAAATGTTGCCAGCAATTGAGCATAATTATAAATCCATAGATTCTGTCTTAGATGAATCAGAATTAGTCAATTATCCAGTTGAATTTTTGAATTCCCTTGAGCTAAAAGGTGCTCCTCGTCATTGTCTTCGATTGAAAGTAGGTGCTCCGGTCATGCTTCTGGGCAATCTCTCACAACTAAAGTTATGCAATGGCACAAGATTCGTTGTCAAGAAATTAATGAGCAATATTTTAGAGGCCACAATAATTTCTGGCTGTGGAAAAGGCGAAGATGATGTTATCCCTCAAATTCCTTTAATACCTTCCAACATACCCTTTGAGTTCAAACGATTTTATTTTTTTCCAAACGTTTGTCTTTTGCAATATCTGTCAATTAGCTACAACATCAGAAACTACAAGTAGCTGGTTTGCATTTAGAAGAGGATTGTTTTTCACATGGACAGCTATATGTCGGTATTTCTAGAGTAGGAAGTAAGAAAAACCTTTTCACATTCGTCCTTAATGGTAAAACTCGAAATATTGTCTATATGGAAGTTTATTCTGAGTGATTAACAAACTAATAATTGTACATTGTTCAATATATTTACTATGAGATTTTCAACGTCAAACCCTGATAATATGAAAAGCCATTTCTATATCGTTTTTTTTTTTTACATGTAATAGAATTTTCTTGTATAATCTTTAAGGCTATGAGTAACCCATTAGTAAAATCATTCCATTATCATATTGGAGATCTATTATAACCTATATATATATTTTTTTTATCGTGAAATTCTTCATATATCGTCATGTTTCAGAGTTTTAATTATTTCTCATTTTTTCATTTCTAATTGCTTTACTTCCTTTATTTTTAAAACCCCATTTATATCTTTATGCAGCCACGTTCTTGGTATCATACTTAATTTCTTAAGCATCATAAATAGTTCAATTCTATATTTAAGAGATGAGGAATTACGTACATTATTTACATTATTTACGAGGGTATATCAGCCGAAAGAAGATGAGGACAAAAATCCATCAAATGTAAATATTGTAAATAATGTAAATAATGATAATAAATAGTTATAATGAAGATATCGCATTAATATGATAATACATAATTAATTCTTAGTGTTTGCTGAGATTCTTGAATAAACATTGCAATATGTATGTCTTTATAATTTTCTTCAAGCTTTTATTTGCTTGCATTCTATATGCAACAGCTGCAGTCTATGTGATGGGTTGCTTCAATTTATAAATCATATTATTGAAATAAAGAATAAGAAGTTTTTATGCAACCATAATTATATCTGTTTAATGGAAGAAAGGCTTTTACACAAAAACTGGCATTCCTTTCTTTTGAGTTATAAGAATGCATAGAGATTTATCATGTACATGATTAGGAACACTATTTTAATTAGGATAAACGAGTATTGAGTTCAATAGTATATTAGACTACATTATAACTTTTTGGGCCGAAGCCTGGAAATAAGAGCTTGCGGATATTCCGCTGCAAAACATGCAATAATATCGAAGCAGTAACTTTCATAAATCAGGGTATAATTTTTGAAGGCTCTTTCTGAACCCAGTCAACGACGGCTATTTCTGATATTATATATATATATATATATATATATATATATATATAGAGAGAGAGAGAGAGAGAGAGAGAGAGAGACATATATATATATA
This sequence comes from Octopus sinensis, assembly GCF_006345805.1. Classification (NCBI taxonomy): domain Eukaryota; kingdom Metazoa; phylum Mollusca; class Cephalopoda; order Octopoda; family Octopodidae; genus Octopus; species Octopus sinensis. Next base: position 19,007,596 of record NC_043004.1, read on the forward strand.
TCCACCATCACACACATATCACATTCATTTATATCCATCATCATTGCAGACACACACACACACACACACACACACACACACACACACACATACACACACAAGCACGCATATATGTGTATATCACATATATTCATCACCATCGACCTCAATGATATCCCAACATTTTATAAGAATATATGTAAAACTACGTTAAATATTGTGATGTAAGGAAAAAAAGAGAAGGTCATGGCTGGAAACTTTTTGACCAGTGATTCACTCAATCAAGGCCCTCATCAGTATAAATAAATGAACAGTTTGTCGAATGAATACAACCGCAACAAGTAAAAATTGTGCAATGTTATACAAAAAATTGTGTCGAATG
>NC_043004.1:19012956-19035456 GCF_006345805.1 Octopus sinensis
CCACCCTTAGGGGTTAGCCATAGTTAAATGGCAAATATATGTCACGAGTTGAATATTTTCAGAAATAAATGAATACAGTGAGCCTGGCTGACGATCCTTGAGTTCGAAGATACAAAATGTGAAATTAGTTGATACCTGGATATCTGTTTCTTGCTTCTGTAGTTTATACACGATAACCCTATTTTGCTATATTCGTTGCCTTCACCGTGCGTATTTATTAACAGTGAAAAATTTGTGGTTTTGGAGTGTTAGCTCCTCTTTCTAGCAAATGGTTTTCTGAAACACTGCTTTTATTATTTGTGTCTGTGTGAATATATATGTATATATATATACACACACACACATAATATTATTTAATAGACACAGTACATGTTTTTATGTGCTACTAATAGTTTCGTATGTTGAAAATACTTCAAATATATTCATCAGGCACAAATCACATATCGTAACGAATTAAAATTGAATTAGAGAAGAAACGCGAAGAGAAACGTGAAGGAAGCATATAGAAAACGTAGAAGGTTAAAAACAGAAAACGAAAAACAGAAAGCGAAAAAGTGAAAATTAAAAAGTAAGGAGACCTTAAATTATAAGGGTGGAAAGTTATCAACAAGTTAATCACGTATAGGCGGAATTTTCCAATTTTTAAAAAAATGTACTTCAACGTGTGGTAAGCAGCTTTCTTACGAACCACATGTTTCCGGGTTCAGTCTCACTGCGTGGCACCTTGAGCAAGTGTCTTCTACTATAGCCTGGGGCCGACCAAAGCCTTGTGAGTGGATTTGTTCGACGGAAACTAAAAGAAGCCTGTTGTATATATATATATATATATATATATGTGTGTATGTGTGTGTGTGTGTGTGTGTGTGTGTGTGTCTGTGTGTGTATATACGTTTGTGTGTCTGCGTTTGTTCTCCCAACATCGCTTGACAACCGATGCTGCTGTGTTTACGTCGCCGTAACCTAGCGGTTCGGCAAAATACACCGATAGAATAAGTACTAGGCTTACACAGAATAAGTCCTGGGATCAATTTGCTCGACTAAAGGCGGTGCTCCAGCATGGCCACCGTCAAATGACTGAAACAAGTAAAAGAGTATATGTTTTACAGCCACTAAAATTGTGTGTGTGTGTGTGTGTTGTGTGTGTGAATATGTGTGTGTATCTCAATATCCTTACCTTGTGTAATCTACAAATAGTTTATTGTTTAAATAACCTAATTCCGAACATTATCTATCCCGTCTAGTAATTATCCTAGACTTAATTATAATGTTACAAGAGCGTATCTATGGCAGAATTGGTATGAACAAATATATTTCACGTATGTATACAACTATTCTATCAAGTATCAGTGTACAGTGGCGAGATCTCATAATTAAATATTAGATAATCCACCATTGCTTCAGATAAGCCGCTAGATTTTGCTTTTGCTGCTATTTACCCCTATGCCTGATATATAAAAAAGAAATTTGTTATGTACCCATTAACATCTTGTCATTATTTCTAGCCAGTGCACACCTAAGGCCGCGTTTGCAAATGTGTCTTTCCTTCTTTTGTTTTTTTTTTTTAAAAACTCAGTCTATTTTTATGTGATAGAGATTTGTTTCTATATCTATTTAGATACATCTTCAGTTGTCTTGTGCTGGTGTTTACTGTTTTTCTAAACAACAACCATTTTACTACATCGCCTGAGTCCAATTTTCTGTTGAGAATAGGGTCCACGTCTTCTGGGAATATAACATGCATCTATCTCCAGTCGGAAACCAACACCGAAGAGGCCAAAAAAAAAAAAAAAAGAGGTTTTGAGTATCGAATTACATATAATCTCGATTTGATTGATTGCATATAACTGAATGTTCAAAAATACAAATACAATCCCACTGAAAGCATTAAATCAAATATTATCCCTCTTAAACCCATGTGTTTCTTAAGAGAAATGATGTGTTGGTGGATTATTTCTTATTAACATTGTATATTCTGAATTAATTAAAAGCATATTTCACTGCAGTATAATTAAGATTATTGTTGTCTTGTCCCAAAGCAGCCTTAATGAAACAATATCCATTTTGTCTTTTGTTTTCTAAGATGGTATTGTGTATCTCAAGAGGTATCTGGTTGGTATTTCTACCAGATCCAGTGACCGCGTAGTAATATCCTTCTTGGTTCGTATTGTTAATATAGTATACAGTTTCCAGGAGTATCCTCATTAATACATTTTCCCCAACCAAACCTTCCTTTAGTATTTTCGTTGTAATGAATTGTATATGTTCACAGGCAGACACAACAGTGGCTGTAAGATAATCCGTGAAGTCAGAAAACGATGCTTGTAGGGGCTCAATCATTTGTTCTCATTATGCAATCCCATGAATAGATTATCGAATCCATAAGTTAATATTCGATTAATGATTTTTAAAATTATAAAGTATATTTTAGGAGATCATGAATAGCGCAAACGAGAATAATTTGTATCTGACAAGAACTGGCGTTTTACTGTCAAAGTTTGGAGGAAATTTGATGTGACAGTAATGGAAAGATAAAGAACGAGAGAAAGCGCTGCAAGTCATCTCAGCTAATTCGCATTGAGAGGACTCTATAATTCAAGGAATGACCATAAGCTAACAAATGTTGGGGATGAAATATAAAATTACATATGTATAGTGGATAATTAAAGAATAAACCGAAGATCATTAATTTAGTTGATAGATTTCTGAGCTTAGAATCGTAAAATATGCATTTCTGTTATCAGCGTACATCTGTAATTAAAAGCACCACAAAAACTGTTCGATCCAAACTATTGTAAATAAATACTATGGAGAAGCTTGAATCTATAATCATTGCAAATTGATGAGGTCGATACAACAGATGTTTATGTAAATGGTTTCGGGGCAAATGTCAAAAGGGAATTGCAGAGGGTTTCGTTTCTGGATATTTAGAATTCAGAAATACTTAGATCGATGTTTGAACAATAGCAGTCATCAGATAAGTTAAGCATATGTGGCTATGTAAAGGTGGGTGTGGTGCGTTGTTTGGTACTTCAAAGACGATTCATGACGAATTTATTCGCTCTTATTGAACGTTGATAAGGGAGCATAATGTAATCTTTTAGAGGAGAGTTCCATCACTTTCAAAAACTAATACTTGTACATATCATATAGCCATCTTATGGCTATATCACTTTTCTGACTATGGAAGTGTACCTGGGATATCATTCCCAAACACACACACACACACACACACATATATATATATATATATGTGTGTGTGTGTGTGTGTGTGTGTGTATCTACACATACTGCCAATCCGTCAATTACGACGGCGAGGGTGCTAGTTGATCCGATCAACGGAACAGCTTACTCGTGGAATTACCGTACAAGTGGCTGAGCTCCTCACAGACACATGTACCCTTAACGTTGGTCTCAGGAATATTCAGCGTGTTATTGTTGCTGCTGAACACCGTTTTGATAAATAGTAGGTTGATTTGAACTCTTTCTATCAACTCTCCTCCGGCTATGTATCTGGATCAAGAAAGTAACGTTCGCATTGCCGTCACACGAATTCGTTCACTGATACTTTATAGATAAGTCAAGAAAAAAAAACGTTAGCACGCCGGACGAAATGCTTAGCGGTATTTCGTCTGTCTTTATGTTCTGGGTTGAACCTAGAACGTAAAGGTCAAGGTCGACTTTGCCTTTCATCGGGGGTTGATAAATTATGTACCAGTTGCGTACTGGGGTAGATCTAATCGACTGGCCCCCTCCCCCAAAATTTCGGGCCTTGTCCCTAGAGTACAAAAGATTTATGAAAAACAGGGTCATTCTAATAAAAAAAATGGTGTTGATATTTTAAATTGAGCAAAAGATGTCTAACTGGGAATATAGATGAACATGGACTACTATTAATAACTTTCTCTGCAATAATGGAAGGCATTATTATATAAATGGTGTTATTTTTTCTAATTGCCGCCATTGTTCCTTCGATTGTGTACAAAAACAATCAACAGCATTTCCCATTAGACTTGCTTCCTATTATTGCCAAATATTCGATTCTTAATAACAAATGCAAAAGCAATAGGAAAATGAAAATTTATTACACTGATTTCGATAATATCCTTGTTCCTTATGAAAGTATAAATGGGTGGATGAATTTTAATTGTAATTTCTTCAAACGAGCTAGAGTTGAAAAATTATAAAGAAAGCTCATTAATTATATTTATCGATTTTCATATTAAATCGCATGTATATCGAGTTGTTCCAAATTTGTCAGTAAACGTAGTATTTCAAAATCATTTATTTTATTTTCAAAATTTATAGAAGTCACAATAATGCTAACTTTATAATGAATATATTTCATTGCATAAAAATATTTTAATAACAAATTTCCCAGAGAGAATATAGGCAGCTATATTTCGCATTGCATCTCTCATTTACCATTAAGCAACATTTAACCTGTAATCTGAAAAGGGCAATAAAAATATATCATGAGACTTGATGAATTATTCAGTTTTCTTTCTTAGGCTCGTTCTTTACTTAATATTCACGTTTCGAATCACATAATAATTATCAAATTTAATAATCATTAATTCTCTTTCTCTCGCATATGCTACGTGAAATTTCTAAACTATGCAAAATAATTAGTAATTCAACTTGAAAAGGAAAATAAAATTTGTTTTAACCTTTTAATTTTATTTTATTCATTATCATATTTTTCTCAAATAGGGTTAATGTGTTGACGGAACTACAAATCGGAGTTCAATATAAAATTTCTAGAGATTTTCGTAATGTTATTTATGCATTCAAATATTATAGCCCAGATAACTTTTCCAGTAGTTTTGAAACATATACCTGGCAGTGGGATTAACCAAAGTACATTTTGACACGTAATACAGAAACAATTATATATGATAAATACAATGAGTAACACTGCCAAAAAAAATTTGCTGTATTGATACCAACAGTTGGTATTACCAAATCTGTGTGTGCTGAATTCAAATGAAGTTAGCTTTTCTCCGTAAGCTCTAGTATTTTTGCAATTAATGATTTTATGCTTTCCAAATTTCGATTTCCCGAGATATGAGGTAATCAATTTGAGAATTTTGTAGTTATACTATCTTCAAACTAGTTGGAAGGAACAAAACTCTATACATTGAGATTCTAATTTTATTTATATATACGAGTTAGTGATCCATAATACAAATCAGGCTATAAAAATGATATTTCTTGTTCCGATGCTGAGTAAAATAAATTTTACAATGTTCCAGTATCTTGCGTCATATGCTTTTCAGTTGAAAATATATATTATAAAAAAATGATAGGTGTACATATTTAAGAAACTGATTAGGATGGTAGATAAAACACAAATAGATCTTATTTAGGCAAGAATTTGCGCTTGGAGCACTTGCGTTTGTAGACTTTCTCAGGCAAATCCTGTCTAATGCATCAGTAGTAGTTTATGTCCCATCGCCCTTGATGGCACTCTTCCATTGTCTTGGTGGAAGCACTCTCTTTCTTCATCACTTAAATCTCCAAGGTCTTCAGGGAATTGATCGAGGTGACTATGCAGGAAATAGAGTTTAATACTCATGGTATTTTAGTCGGTCAGTAACTATTCTTATGTCATTGTATTCTTGCAAACGCATTGAGTGACCAACAGAAACTGCTCCATAAACATTACCATTGTGTCGGATAATACACTTTAGACTGCGCTTTAAACTATCTAGAAATAGTCGCCAGTCAGTTGAACTGTACGAAGTGATTCCTCATTTCTGGAGAAGACTGGGAATATCATGGCAGTAAATAAAGTGTTTCTCTTCTGAAAAAAAAATGACATAAAAATCTGGTCTCGCTTTCGAAAATAAGAAATGTTTGCAGTGTGGTCAAGTAAATATTTTTCTTGCTGCCTGGACACTAAAACTTTAGCTGAAGCCTTGGAGAGTCCCATATCATTCAGGCATGGATAGACTATAGAAAACCGTTTGATAGTGTCCCACAATTGTCTACTCAAGATCCTTGAGATATACAAGTTCTCTCCTGTCCTCTCCAGATGCTTACAAGGTAGCATGGCCAAGTGGAATACATGTCTCCTTCTAAACCATAGTAATGGGATGAGCCAATCTGCTAACTTTCCGACTTTACTACTACTACTACTACTAATAATAATAATAATAATCCTTCCTACTATAGGCACAAGGCTTGACATTTAGGGTAGGGGTAAGTCGATTATATCGACTCCAGTACTCAGCTGGTACTTAATTCATCGACCCCGAAAGAATGGAAAGCAAAGTCGACCTTGGCGGAATTTGAACTCAGAACGTACAGACAGACGAAATACTGCTAAGCATTTCGCTTGGCGTTCTAACGTTTCTGCCAGCTCGCCGCCTTAATAATATTAATAATAAGAATAAAATAATAATAAGAATATGAAAGATGTCAACATTCCTTTATAATGCACCATCAGCTGAACAACCTCAATTCAATACATTTAGCCAGCAAGAGAAATCTATAGAACTCTTTTAAAATAATATAATTCAGTATATTTTTTTGAGGTCTGCCAGATTCGAATATCCATTGAAGTGTCACTAAAGTGTCAAACTTCATATCTGAGAAAGCATATATTAACTCCTATTCGATCAAGCTTTCATTTCATCTTTCATCTCTACATTCGCTTAGGGAAAGGCAAATGCAGTGCAATGAAAAACATTTACACTTTAGCTGAATGACATAACCATATCTCATAGGATATTTTGTTGAGTGTTTTCTTTTTGTCTATTACATTGTATATGTAACAAAAAATATGCAGTGCAATCCAATGGTTTAAAGGTATCTCTGAAATACAGCTTCTGTGATATCACATGGCTAATGGCATTAAATTTCAGAAAATAAACTTTATTTCATTTCGCTGAGTAACAATAAAGAAAATATTTGACTAATTCATTCAGCTCTTGATAAATAAAGCATGACTTCGTAACGAACCATTTGTGCTACCCGGAACAAAAAGTGCCGTATCAAAGACAAGGATTACTTGTTATCAGTCTGTGTTTGGGTCTTAGAGTAAAGCTTCCCAGTTAACCGAATGATTGATGTAGATTCGATTATAATTTGAAGCAATTTTATTTTATATACTACTATACAAATGAATAAAAACATAGCTTTAATATCTCCTCTAAAACAAATCATTTTTGTGTCCCTAGTCAAATAGAAATACATTTAGTAACGTAAGATATTGTTGACATTATTTTGGTCCACTTTCTCTCTTCCAAATTTGCAAGGATTTTCACTTTGGAGAGATCCTTTCCCTCCCATTTCTCCTTTGTATAATCTTGAGTCTCTCTTTGTTTTTATGTTTCATTCTTTGCGTACCTTTTCAGTTGTTTTGTCTCTATCAAGATTTTCCTGGGATTAATTAGCTTCTCGTTTTTATTTTATATTTTTCTTTATGTTGGCTAAGGTTCTAAGTATTTTTCTAGATTTACTTAGGTTTCTCTCTAACAGATTGCTTTCAGTACCAAGCTCCTTCTTGCCTGTAACCACTATAGTTTTCGTTCTTATATACGTTTTCTGATTCTGGTTTTCTGTAGCCGATTATCCTTTTGCCAGTAGTTTTAAATCATCAATATGAATGAAATACTGTACAGCTTTTCCATAGCATTTGTATTCTTTGTTGATGTGATTCAATACATTTGTTAATGAATTTTAAGCATAAATAAATCAGTTAAGCTAATGGTATCTTTTGTTATAAGAACAGGATTGGTTTTATCATCTTCTTAAATAGAGATACAATTGATGTTTTCTTGTTTGACATGGCGTGTTTTATATACCGTCTTTGTATTAGTACTATTTCCCTTGTGTACACCATCACCAATATGCAGGAGCCTGGCATGCATATAGTCGTATATTTTGCATAGTGTTTCCAGTAAATGTTCGGGATACCGATATCTCTTCTTTTCATCTATATATCTTTCTCTGACATATTTGATTTCTTATATTAAGATATTATTTTCTAGATTGTTAGTCAGCCTGTTTGAGAGTATAGAACTTAGGAGTGTTTATTTTTGATTAATCGGTTGTGGGTTTCTTGGTGGTTTTACTTCGGAATATGAAGTTGTTTTCTCCTCAACTAATCAATCTGATGTTGGCTTTGCAATCAGTTGCAACTCATTGAATAGTGTTGTTTCAGATTCATGTATATAACTTAAACAAAAATTGGAAGATTCATTAATTCCGGAAGCTTTCCATTTGCCAGTTTACCGTTAGTTTTAGAATCATTTCAATGGTGTTATTAAGTTCTAAATTTTCTTTCTGTATGTATTTTTAATGTGTTTGTATTCCTGTTAAAATCGGTAAATCATTCAACCAACTATTTTGTTCTTCATTTGATGTCCTGTAGGATATTTTGTATTCGGTTTAAATGCATGATTCTGGTTGACATAGCGCTCACTTTTTTCAAATACTTTGACCATCATGTCGCAGCTGTCAGCTATTCTTTTCAAGTTTCTTTTGCTTTCAGGATGTCTTCTCTATTCCTGATTTTATAGGTTTTTTTTTTGTTTGAGTTGTTTTCTGAAGACTAACACGAATATTTTTTTCCAAATTATCTACCGTTTTCACTTTTGGGTATGTGGGCTTAGACACAGGAAAACTGAAACTATTAAGTTCAAATCTTTTCTCTCCATACTGACATGGCTATTGATTGAATTATGCTATTTGTCCGACTGATTTTGAGCGTTACTTCAAAGAATGTATTTTAGATTCCGCCTGTATTTTACTTATGCATGTTCTTGTATTCTATTTGTATTCACATATTCTGTTTGTGTGGACAATTTTACGCAACTGTGCATTTGTTATTCCTGTTGTGAAGCTCTGTAAGCTTGGAAATCTAATGGCAAGGCCACTTTCCTGATCACCTGTACAATGATCTTTAAAATGTTTTCGCATTTCATATTTATTTCTCCGAGTTTCGTTTTGTTATGTTGTTATGGTCGATCTACGTTGGTCCTGTTAAGATATACTACTTATTCTAGGTTCATTAATATTGTGTTATGGGGTTTCAAGTGTTTTGTGTGTACCGCTCTCCGTTTTTCTGCTTTTAGTATATATTAATGACATGAATTCTGTTTTAGTGTTGAGGAATGAATATTTCTCATTATGAATCTACGCACTCTCTGAAGTATTTAAATGCAGTGTTTCTCATTTTCCCTATCTTCAGAATCCAGTGGTTTCGATCCGGCAAGTATTTTCAGACAAGGAAGTGATATAGGTGGCAGATTTATGAAACTGGTTGTCATTTTCCCCATCTTCATATCTGAAGTCTATTTTGTTTTGAACGTACTACCAAAAGCGCTAAGAACATATGAGGCGGTGAAAGGAAAATTTAAGAAGTCGTTAGGCATTCTGCTAGGCCTTCTGGGAGCAAATACATGCAACCCAAAAGTGTTGTAGAGCGTTGGACAGACTGCCGATTAAATTTCATCTTGGGTTCGCTTGGTCTAGACCTCCAGATGGACAAGAATGGGGAAGAATTGACGAGCAGTGTGGCTAATTTCATCAAGAAGTGGGCGGAGAGGAAGCCATCCGTGGAAGGTCAAATCCCTATGTTTCATCCGTTATCTACAACAACTTGGCCGTCGTCCATTGCCCTGAATAATAGCTGTTCAGAAAGGAACGCATTCTGCTAGTCTGACAGTCTATTTGCTGTCAACATGTGCTGCGTGAATGACTGGGTATACTGTTGCTAATAACATTCAAACATGCGCTGAGGTTTACTTGACGGTGAGTTGGTATAGTTGCCGTCTGTTAGACGTTTTCTTTCCGCAGATCGAGTCTTTGACAGAGCGACAACCTAGGATCAAGCGTATATCGAGATAGGGTGTCTGGCACTTAGCGTACTCTCAGGTGCTCACAGCCCTCTGCCTGTCGGGCAATGCGATCGGTGGATGTTTAGAGAAGTAAGATTGTCAATCTGTTGGGGAAAATCTGGGAGTCAATGATAAATGTCTCACTGGTCTTTTTCGGAAGATTTTCGTGTCAGGACCTATAGATAATTTCCAGAAATTCCTGAGCTGGGGTTGCTACAAGGGAGCATTGCTGTTTCGGAAGAAGTTCTACAGGCATGGAAATGCCGTCAGTCGGGCCTGCCCAAGATTCGTACAAAGCCACGAAGCCATCATGCACGTGCTCGTACAGTACTCAATTTAAATGACTTGTGGAGTTAATTAGAACAGTTAGTGTAGGACGGATCTAGCTATTGGCCAGCACCATCGCGAAGATCACTCACCTTCTCCCTTTGGCTGAGCAGGCGGTTTTACTCTGGCTGGTAGCTATGTAGAAAGAGGTTGTGTGATGGACTAAACTGAAAAGATTGGAGGTAAACACTTTTCATTTCGGTCAAGACTGCATCGATTTCAAGTTCCACCTGCGAAGGAAAGTAAGGGCGGAGACAACGGAGCCGTTCCTCAGTACATTTGTAAAATCGTGTGTGAGTGTAGTGAGAATGACTTGAATAAATGGAGCTTGTCTAATCATGCATCAATAAGCGGGTTGGGGTGGGGACAAAGAAGGAGGGAGGAACACTTGCCGAGGTACTACTGGTGAGTAGAATGATTCAGGGTTCGTGGAGTTGCACAGTCAATCCTTGGTAGCGTTTCGCTCTTATAAGAGAATCTGAATAGAATTTTTTCTTAATTGTTATTGTCTTTTATTGTTTATATTGTTTACACGTGGCTTATCCTAAATGTTTTTGCGGGAATTATGATGATGATGATAACAACAACAACAACTAATAGTAATAATAATAACACTACTACTACTACTACTACTACTACTACTACTACTACTACTACTACTGATACTACTACTATTACTACTATTGCACGTATAGTTTTTCGTACATTTTATGTTGTAAGTTTACAGTACGTACTTCCCGATTGTTATTCTTGGGTTGAATAATACCGGTATTATTTAATTTACTCGTAGTTTTTTTTTGTACATGGTGTTTGGGGCCGGAGATGATCTGGTGTTGATGGATCGTAATGTATCAAGCATGTTTACATGTGTTGTGTTAGAGGTGGAGATGATATCGAGTTAAACTACATCATTTCGTTTTGAAAATAGTATTAAATTTCAATGAGTATTACTTACTCGGATATAGTCCAATCCTTTGTCAGTTATTTTTTAGCTCCATGCGATGTCTTTGTTTCCGATGTTTGTGGATAGATTTCGGAGCACTGTTTTATCGCTCTCACATGTTTAACGTCCCCACAGATGTTTAACGTCCCCCTCACATGTTTAACGTCCCCCTCACATGTTTAACGTCCTCCTCATAAGTTTAACGTCCCCTCACATTATTATTATTATTATTATTATTATTATTATTATTATTATTATTATTATTGAAGTAGCCAGCTGGCAGTATCGTTAGTGTGCTGGAAATGCGTAGCGGCATTCCGTCCGTATTTTCATTCTAAGTTCAAATTCGTGATTTAAAAGTTTCACTTGCTATCGTCGTGTGTTTGCCATGCTTGTCGGCTGATAGCGTTAGTACTGACTGAATAGATGTTTTTTCTCTGTGTTTCGATGGAAGGGAGATTTAACTAGCATGCGGTTAGTAGATGTCTACTGCTGAGAAGGCGCAAAACACGCTGAAAGTACCTGATATAGTAGTTTCTTATAACGCTGCTGGACATTTCCTGTCTTCTGCCCACATCTTTGTGCTTCTGTGCACTAAATGTCTATACGAGGGAGTTCCTCAGCACGCATTCTGCAGTACAACGGCACTCTTATAAAACATCCATATTAAGTAGGATACAGAAACTGCTATTAATTATAAAAACATTTCTTATAATCATGCACCAACATTTTCGATATTAACCATCATTACTATGCTTAATTAACGAATATGTGTGTGTGTGTGTGTGTGCATGTGCGCGCGCGTGCATGAAAGGGATTTTGTTTATTATATGCATGTGTTAGTGTAAGTCCTTTTAAACCGAGGTAAAGGATGTTTTGCCATGAAAAACGTAAATGCTTTTCTGTATTCATAATTCTAGAATACATTATGTCCCGTACACAAAATTCAATATTCTTTTATTATCCATTTTCCAAAACATTTCTTAACTGAAATAAAAATGTTACTGAAATTTCACAGTATGTTAATGTTGTTTTATTATTTTACTTCTCAAAATTAGATAAAATTCAAGTTTGTAAAAAAAAAATCGACGGTAATAAAATTCAATACCAAATAAATTGCAGCATACATTGTGGTTATAACACATAACATATTCGAGTTACGTCCGAAACGTTCTTATCTAGTGCAAATAACATTTAAAAGTGATGACTTAATCATTGTCTAGACACGAAAAAACTCTTTACAGCTATTTATATACAATTGATTGTCAGAGTACTTGGTATTTCGTTTTCTAATTATATCTCTGTTGTGTTAGCAATTTTTCTGCAACAAAAGTGTACGATTAGTTTTGTCGAGGACTAATAAAATTTTAATAATTGTTTCTTCAAACAATTCTTAACTTTTGACTTATCTTTCTCGACAGCTTCGGTTTTTGTTTATTTAGACATATGCAAAACAAGCCAGTACCGTACCATTAAGCAAACGGGCGCGGCCATAACTGTTTTGTTAAGAAATTCGTCCCTCAGCCACCTAGTTTCCGCCTCAATCAACCGTATAGTACATCTGGAAAACATCTTTTACCACACTCCGGAGACTAGATGGAAACTGTACGGAGGATCTCGTCATAAATGAATATATGCATGCGTACATATATTATGTAAGTATGTATGTGTGTATGTATATATGTATGTGTGTGTTTGTGGGTGTGTGCTGAGGTGATTACAGTGAATTGAAAAAGAAAACTGCGCAAGCGTGGGTACGGGAAAAAGTTAGCTTCCAGTCACACGGTTCCAGATTCACTCTGCCTTTACATAACACCTTGTGAAAGCGTCTGCCTTCTACTATATATATATAAGCGCAGAATTGGCTTTGTGGTAAGTAGCTTCCTTACCATCTACATGGTTCCGGGTTCAGTCCCATTGCGTGGGATCTTGCGGAAGTGTCTTCTAATATAGTCTTCGACTGGTCACGTCTACTGACAAAGCCTTGTGGATAGATTAGGTAGACGGAACCTGAAAAATGCCCGTCGTACATATATATATATTTCTCTCTCTCTCTCTCTCTCTCTATATATATATATATATATACATACATATATATATATATATATATATATATATATATATATATATATATATATATATATATATATACATATATATATATATATATATATATATATATATATAGAGAGAGAGAGAGAGAGAGAGAGAATATTAAGCTAATCAGAATGTTGGATGATTATATATATGTATATATATATATATATATATATACACATCTGTTTTATTTAATTACATCTTGTTTACATTTAATTCCAACTTGGAACATTCTGTAGGAGAAAGAGGGCCAAGTAATTCTTACAGAATTTCGGAATCTGGAGTAAGGTCCAACAACAATGTGGTAAAAAGGTTTTAATAATAGTTTGAAGTCATCTTTAACTTATATACAATCAAATTCATATAGAATCCTCATAGGTGGAATATCAAAAATATATATAAAGCCAAGTTATTTTTTGCTGTGAACTTTTTTGTGAAGTATAGTTCCGTTATCTTTCGGAACTTTGAATTTTCCTTCACATATTTCTAAATGTTTCCTTTTTTCAAGCGTTTAATTTTGGTATGAATTTCTTTATGAATTATAGCTCCATTGTTTTTCGGAAGTTTGGGTCATTCCTTCGGCATTTGTAAAAGGGGGATATTTTGAAATTTCCTTCTCCACATATTTCCAAATGTTTGCTTAAGTCGAATTTTCCGTAGCTGCTGTTGTCGGATGCGTAGTCTGTGGATTCTTGCGCGTTGGCCAAAAGAAATTATTGGTTTCGCCAAAATAATATGTGTGCGTATATGCATGTGTGTGTATGTATGTGTATATTATATGTATGTGTGTATGTATGTGTGTATATGTATATATATATATATATATATATATATATATATATATGTATATATATATATACACACATACATATATATACATACATATATAAATATACATATATATACATATACGTATACATACACACGCACACATATATATATATATATATATTATATATATATATATATATATATATATATATATATATATAAGTATAATTTCTATGTAGGCGTATAGTGAACTCAAAAATCACCCTTTGGAAAACATCTATTAGTTCAATCAGAAAAGTTAAAAACATCCATACTACCATTCTTTAATGAACACAAACATCAAGTCTTCGAAGTACAACTATAATTTTTACTGAAGAATGTAAAAAACTACATTTAGTTTTACAATTAAAACCTTGACCAATTCAAATGCAAAAATTCTTTTTCCTTTCTCTTCTCTTTTCTGCCTCACCTTAAAAGTCCATTAATTACTAAACGAACAGGTCTGACCATACAAAAGCTACGCCTAATTACCTCTCCTTCCTTCTCAGCTTTTTTATCTTTCTCCATTGCTTGGCAAGTCCCAGAAAATTCTTTATAAAAAGGCTATGAAATTTAAATTCGAACCATTTTTTGATAAATTCGATAACGGAAGAAAGCGTAAAAATGTGTATAAAATGTAAATAAACAAAACTATATATATACTCATCCAATTTATATATATACTCATCCAATATTCAGGCTACCTTATTATTCTAACTATACAATATCTGTGCATCACGTCAAAAACTCTCTCTCTTTATATATAAATATATATATGTCTATGTATGTATGTATGTATGTATGTATGTATGCATGTATGTATGTATGTATGTGTGTATGTATGTATGCATGTATGTGTGTGTGTCAGTGTATGTATGTATGTATATATGTATATATATATATATATATATATATATATATATATTTATATATATATTATATGCAATATGTCCGTATAAATGTATATAATACTATACTTGTGTATATACACGAATAAACATTGAAACATACTTAAAATTGTTGTGCATAAATACACATCAACGGTGTAAGAATTGTGTTGATATTACACTTATACACAGTCTCTACTCGTTTGATGAGGAGGAATTTAAATTGTCGAATAAATAAATGTTCATCGTTGAGAACAACAGAAACTCCACCTCTACTATATGTTGTGTATGTGTGCGCGTGTGTGTGCATGTGTGTGTGTGTGTGTGTGTGTTGTGTGTGTGTGTGAATGCGCGTATACCATTGCAAAATGTTAATATCGGCGACTAAACCCAAAATAATATCAGTACATTGATTTAGAATTTAAACTCCCTCTGTAGCACTTGTTTCCCTGAGCTGAACAAACCGAATTCAGTGAACCAGCGACTTGTTCGTTGCCGATATGTAACTGAGAACGTTTATGTTTCACAAATGGGATTTAATATAAGAATAGAATAAAACCACGCTCACGACGCGATTTTAAAATCTATTATTTTTAGTTATTCTCTTAAGATATGAATGACACAAATTTGAACATGCCATAAATAACTACAAATACGTTGCACAGTGTTCTAAAGTTGTATTACAATATAATAACATTATATAAGTTGTTTGAACTTCAAATAATAACTTGATTTGCATTTCTAGCACTATATAGCATATAACATTTGAAATATTTAATTTATATTTAATTCTTACTCAAAAGGCAAGCAGATTATATTTAAACTGGAGAAATCTTTGAAAGAATTTGTCCTCTCTCAAGGGCATTATCAATATTAGTGCATGCAAAAAGCTTCAAACTGAAATTAAAACTATGTTGAGTTAGGTTTTCTAAAAACTTAAAAGAAACGGCTCTTAGCCTTTACAGAAAGTTAAAGTCTACCGATATAATCATAAAGCTGTCTTTTTCACTACAAGCATATTTCTGGAGCTAGAAATACTGGCTACAAGAAGCAGAAATGGTGCAATTATAACTTAGCTACGAGTATAGAATATAATTTGTGTTGTAGACTCAATTACTCCATAACGTTTATATAATTCATCACAACGTTTAGTCGATATATTTTCTTCAGAGCATGATTACTATTTATTTTACTAATCCGGGAGTAGGAAATTTATAGTCGACATCGGTAGTATTTGAACTCATCCCTCTGCCTGTCCACGAATTCTTAAACCCAACAATTTGTAAAGAATATAATATTGATCTCTTCTATCGGTGCGAAAACATTGTGGGAAAAGGATATCGCCAATTGAAGCAACACTGTATAGTTTTTTTAGACCCAGGGGAAATAAAAAGACAAATATACTTAGACAATAATTTAATTTAAAGTGAAGACGCATGTGATTAAGTCTTACACACTAATGGTTCTTCCACTGGACAACATTCCATTGTTCTTACCATATAAAGCATTTATGGTAACAATAATGGTTTCAGTCGAAGTAATCGTGGCAATTATCGTGTATAAAAAAAGTATAAAATTCTGAGATCCAGTTAAGTGTTTCTGAAATACCTGCCAACTTGATTAACGACACAACTCTTGTCTTTCAAGTTAGATGTGCAAATCCTTTTTGCTTCCCATTATTTTTTACTGTGCTATTTCTATCGTGACAAGAGTTAGTAAGATCCACAGACTACTGTCTAGCGATCAAGGAAATAAAGAGAACGCTACTCTAACCTGAGCCACTAAGACTAAAACATATCTTATGTTATCAACGTCATTGCTAATACAGTTAAACACCAATTGTAAATTTTATGGAGTAATCTCTAATAAAGAAAGGGTCCTCACAGCGAGTCAAATAATCATGAACTAAATTATAAATTATAAATATGGGAACTACTAAAATTTTTGACATAAAATATTATAAGGATTATAAACATCTATTTAAGACAGTAAAATGATGTTGCTCTCAATATGTGACACAACATGTATAAATGCTTACATTGGCCGCAAGCGATTTCTTACTTTCAGATTTGTTCCAAACACAGAAAAGTAATTATAAATAGTAAGTGGAGAAGGAAATCAGAATAAGTAATTAATAGTAAAATCTGAACCTCATTTAATTGGAAACAAAATTGTAAACGAAAGTCAAAATGAAAATCCTTATAAAGGAAGAATTCAATAATTATTGTTTAATTCAATTCTATTTTATTATTATTTATATTTTAATATAATTCGCTTAGATATTTTGCTTATGAAAGAAAATTATCTCTGAATAGGGAAAAGCTGAATATGAGTTTTAAACCTTCCTTAATTTAAATCAATTTATCTCAATAATTTAAGTTTTCATTAACGAAAACCCTGCTTACAGATTATTATTCCTATATCACTTTAGTTAATTAATTTTCTCGGGCGAATTAGATTAAATTTAATTGAAGGAAGCCTAGAATTGTATTTGTTTAAATTATTTATATCATTTATACAAAGAATGAGTAAATCTACCTCGATACATGCATTAAGAATATTGTTAATGGAATATAAAACAGACAAGAAAACATAGAGTGGAAAAATAACTTCGAACACTAGATGTAAAATCCTGCAAATACAAAGTTAGCCAAACTTATTTTATTGTGACTGGATATGAGCTGCAGAGTAAAATAAACACACACAGTCCAACAGGTTAAAATTTTATATATTTATTTCTTTGTTCAGCTGATGATGGTACTGTATTTAAATTGATGTAATGATTTTATTGTGCAATTAATTGGAGTCGCTTGAAACGGTCGTACTGCATCACTACTTGCTATCCTGTTGCTTATTTAGATTTTATTCCCCTTCCTTCCAGCTGTGCGGATAATACCAGACTGACTTGGTACTTCAACTTATATACCTAATTCAACTGAATCTCAATTATGTTTTATGTATGTATATATATATATATATATATATATATATATATATATATACTTTATTTTAAGCAGCAGAAAATTCAACAAAATCTGTTACTCTGAGTTTCTCGTTGCCGTTCATCAGACAGTTTTTGCTAGAATGGAACTTATATATTAATTCAATCTATACTCTTACAAACGCTACGCCTTTAAAAAGAAATGGACTTGTTTGATTGGCCCTTTAGAAAAAACGGTCAATCTTCGAGCGATAAACAAAAAGGTAAAAAATATATGTATATATATATAAAAAAACTTATAAAAATTATAAAAATTATAAAATCCGAGGAAAAAACCGAGGAAAAAACCTATTGCCGTTAATGAAGACAGTACAAATTAATGCATAGAAATTAAACCTGTTATAAATACTGCAATACATATTTATATTAAAATCCACATATATATATCAACATACACAAAAGGATGCGCGTAAACGCCATACATACATATACAGACGTATGAATATGAATCTAAATTATACACATAAAAGCATGTGTACATATATTCACGCAAACCGTCTCGCACGCAAGCTAAAATTCATCTATGTAGCAATTCTCATATACTGAGCAAGGAGGGGGAACGAAAGAAAGGGAAAGAGAGAAAAAGGAACGAAAGAGGGGGGGGAAACTTGTAGCGATGTTATTGGCATCTATAGAGGCCAGTATACATACACAAGTTTGAATTGATACATATACATACCGTCGTGTGTATGCGTGCTTAAGCACAAGCATACTTTCACTTACACATACACAGATACGCATGCTTACAAATACATATGCTTTGCTATACACAAACTTATATAAACATTCTAATTTTGACAACATTGCTTTTTTTTAAAAAAAAACATTGCTTTTAAAAAATGGGTGCATTAATAAAAATATATACGAAAGACATATAAAATAAAATATAACATCCTATTTTGGGTCATTTATAAATAATCAAGGTAATATAAATAATCAAGGTAATCCTATGCAATACAATAACATGAAAACAACGTTTGTGGGTTTTTCCTAATATATATGTAGAAACAATAAGACTTTGCTATAGATCCGTCGTAGCGCTTAAGAGTCAAAATCAAAATCAAAAATCAAAATACAAAATATATACTCTATCCATATGGTATATTTATATTCGACATTTTAAATTTAGCCGCGTGCCTACATAAGTTCATATATATATATATATATATATATAATATATATATATATGTATGTATGTATATATATGTATGTTTATATATGTATGTATATATATTTATTTATATATATAGGTATAATTATATATATATATGTATATATATAAGTATATATGTATATATATATATGCACATATATATGTGTGTGTGTATGTGCGTGCGTGCTTGTGTGGTGTGTGTGCGTGTGTATGTGTGTGTAATTTTCACTATTTATTTGTCATGTAGTCTTGTATTCAAAATGCCAAAATGTTGTGATCGAAAGTTATCCTTCTGTGAAAGGGATATAATCCTTTTAGAAATCAATAAGGAGAAAGACGCATATTCTATAATGGGCCGACAGTTATAATTTCTAATATCAATATTCTATAAACTTCAGATATATTTAAATAGTAGTCGTGGTTGTTTAATTTCAGATCATATCTGACCGAGCATTCTATTCGTACCCATCTATGTGCAGATAACTCATGGCATCAAAAGAGCAATGTTTCTTTTTCTAGGCGGCAGACTGTACTTTGAAAGAGATCTAGTTAGTATACCTTGCAGGCTGTGAAAGAATATTGTCCCCCAATCGTTGGTTGCTATAGAAAGAGTGAAATAGTGGAATGGCTTTTTACGTCCCTGAATAGTTTACATATGTTGTAAGAATTATCAAGGAATTTTTATTAAGCCATTTGCAATATGTTGTTTTAGTATTATTTGTAAGATAGAACTAATCACAATTAACTATGAAAAGTTGGGTTTGAAACAATTCTCAGAACGTATTTCACAAATACGTGGCCTGGTCAATAAGTATACGGACTGTTGTCATGGTAACGAAGTTGAAGCACGCAGCATAAAGCCGCTCGGTGCAGATTGACTTTGAACTCTTTTGTGCATGTGCAATAAGGTTTAGCTTTGTAGCTCACTTCCGCTGTTCGCAATATACTTATTGATCAGACCTCATATTTAACAAATTCATGTTTCTTCCCATGAAATATTTTTTAAGATCTGTATGAAATTAATAGTTGTACACATCACGTATGGCTATTATAACATCCGCTCTATCAGTTACCAAGCTATTCATTTAGATGTAGAAGAAATAGCAACTTGGTTTAAATAGATAGTAGAGTAGGAAATTTAGTGTTTTATACAATATGCTTTTTAAAACATTTACCAGTTTCAAATCTGAGAAAATTAAACAGGGCAAGTGAAATAATTTTCAACGCTTGACAGTTGAGTTTCTTCCTGCTATGGAATAATAGCTGATCAGTTACCAAACAAATCAGAAATGTAGTTAACGAGCTTATTTATACATTTATACCGCTGCTGAACATTATTAAAATAGATATGTCTCTAAGTAAATCACTTTTACAGAAAGGATCAGAATTCTTTCAATATATTTAAAGCATCAAACCAACTTACGGGTGTTGAAAAAGTTTTACTATATCACGATAGTTTTGAGGTTAATCATAGTGGCTATAAATTACTTTATGTAAATAAGAGATAGTACGATGGAACTGTGGTTGTGAATTAACAGAATTGTACTCTAAGACTTATTTCGCTCGAGACTCTACTCTGCAGGGCTTCTCGTTCGATGTTATGAAGAACTACACGTAATGGAACTAAAAGTAATGTATTTCATCACTTACTCAAAGATATGAATTTCAAAATTGCTGTAGATACGGATCAAAGCATAATCAAGGCTTCAAAACCACATAGTTCTGGGTTTTATCATAGCCTCGGGTGCTATAAAATTTCGCCAATGGTGACGGTAAATGAAAAGAAGCCCGTTGTATGTGTATGTATATATATATATATATATATATATATATATATATATATATAATTATTACATATATATAATTATGTGGTGAAGCAACTTGTTGCTAAACCCTTAATTATTGTTATAATTATATATAAAAAATCTTTTTGCATAAGTTTTTACCGAATATAGTTCTTTTCTTTAGCGAAACTACTTGGTAAATTTATTAATTTATTAGATGAATAATTCTCTACCCTATATCTGTAATGATTATATATATAAGCGATGATGGGGAACGCAGGCGCAAATACACGCACATAGGTATATATATATAATATATATATATATATATATATATATATATATGTGGTGAAGCAACTTGTTGCTAAACCCTTAATTATTGTTATAATTATATATAAAAAATCTTTTTGCATAAGTTTTTACCGAATATAGTTCTTTTCTTTAGCGAAACTACTTGGTAAATTTATTAATTTATTAGATGAATAATTCTCTACCCTATATCTGTAATGATTATATATATAAGCGATGATGGGGAACGCAGGCGCAAATACACGCACATAGGTATATATATATATATATATATATATATATATATATATATATATATATATATACCTATGTGCGTGTATTTGCGCCTGCGTTCCCCATCATCGCTTGACAACCGGTGCTAGTCTATTTGCATCTCCATAACCAAGCGGTTCGGCGAAATGACCGATGGAATAATTATTCCATCAAGTATTAGTGTCATTCCGTTCGACGAGAACTCTTTAAAGCAGGTAAAATGTCCTCTCACTCTTATACTTTGCCAACCATCTTGGTATCCAGAGGTCATCTGATTTCCACAACAAGACACATTCTTTCTTTGTGAAACCACACGATAATATCTGACCTACTACGTTTGTGCTAGGTGGCCGTTTAAATTTTTAAGTTCCACCTATTTTCTTTTGACCTAACTGTCTCAACAAAGCCGACTTCGTCTGGCGGTGTTCTAGATGTATGCAAGCAGTGAGACAGCAGAATCGTTGAAGCTTTGAACAATATTTTATGACATTTGATTGGACAGTGTGTGTTCACAGCTCATTGAAACAAACTTTGGCTTTTGTCATTTCAATATCGATAAATAAGATATCAGCAATGTAAAGGTATCAACTTATTCTCTTTCTCAATTTCTCTGTGGGAAAAAAATTAATTCAGATTAGATTTGCAGAAATGCACTTCGCCAAGTTTAAAATGCTCACGAAACTCAGTGTGTGAAAGCGGTGCACTTTAACACATTTGACTTCGTAAGACAACACACACACACACACACACGGATACACACACATACACACGCACACACACATGTAGATACGCATGATAGAACAACCTGCACAAATGATTTAATTATAGTGACTGAATGTACATGCTGTTGATTAGCTCATTGAAATCGACATTTCCAGAACAGATGTAGGCTAAACCACGCGCCAGATCTTGAAGTGATCGCAGATCATCATTAGATGAAGTGCTAGCTCAAAAACACAATGCACCGCTTGATCTAGAAATTGAAACCACGACCACGCGATCGTGAGTACAACACCCTAACCAAT
Organism: Octopus sinensis; assembly: GCF_006345805.1. Lineage (NCBI taxonomy): Eukaryota > Metazoa > Mollusca > Cephalopoda > Octopoda > Octopodidae > Octopus > Octopus sinensis. Next base: position 19,035,390 of record NC_043004.1, read on the forward strand.
AGGTCTTGCGTCCTCGTATATATATGTATGTACAAGTTATAACATCTATGTGTGTATGCGTCTGTTT
>NC_043004.1:19040456-19067956 GCF_006345805.1 Octopus sinensis
ATAAATTTACATTTATTCTTCCTCATTTTACTTTTAAATTTCTTGTTACAGATTGACTTTCTGTTGATAAATTCTTTACAAACAAGGGATTTAAAATCTTAAGCTCTACAATTTGTATTTTTAGACTCCGCAACGCAATTGAAATTTCGAAATTATGTGAAATAAATAGACATTTCGACTTTGTTTTCTTTATCATTTTTAATACTAGATCACCGAATACATGTTACATGAGGTCTAGATTACAACACACAATAAAATAGATTGAACAAATTGTCAAGGTTGTAGCAGAAAAGATGATTCTTCTTTGGCAAAAGGCATCCATATTTTGTGTTACGATTAAGTCAGTTAAACCAAAAATCTTAAACTTTCTTTTGCTGACATAAAAGGGCGTCTGTGATCTGGCCGATTCTAACTAATAAGCCTCTGCACGTTCTTTTTAGATACAGCTTGATTTATTCCACTAATGATCATTTTTCGAGTGTTCGTTGATCTTGTTCTCTCTGTGGTACATTTTTGTCCCTACTACAACCGCAGTTTTTAAAGGAGTTGCGCTCGCAACAGTAAATGTCAATTAAATCTTTTGTTACATTGTTTTTAAACATATCACACTTTAATACAATGACCTAATCTCAAGGTATAAAGCAGAAAACGTCATACACGTACGACGTACGTCCACGCGCAACGACCGTTGCAGCGGCACTGAAGAGAAGTTGCACTTTCATTCTCTTTATATTCAATGCGGAACTTCGAGACATTAGTCAGTTGTAATGACACATCGTATGCAGCCTCGTAAGGATACTATATTTACTGCTTTACGTTCTTCTATGCGGAGATATGCATTCCTTACGACTTATAATCCATGAAATCTAAAATTCGACCAAAAATAAAGATATGTAAAATTTTCAAATGCATTGCAGAGCTTAAAAAACATATCTAACTGCAAAGTTTTATGCACCTTTCTGTTACCCTTAATTTGCAACAAAATATTGATTCTTGGCTGCCACTTTTGAAAGTTGAATTTTTCGCTCCATTCTAATGAACAACGAAATTCCAGAAAGCCGACGATCTGGACTGGAATGACGTAGCATAGATTTTAATGCTGAGGCGTTGGGGCCACTACACGCAGCACAGATCACGAGAATTGAAGGAAGGGATGAATGTATCGGTTCTATAGTAACGCTAGAAAAGACAGAAAGAGGAGACATTGCGCTTGTGTTTCAGAGGTTAGAGCCTGTATGTTAGTGAATGAAGTTCGTGGCTGAATTTTTTGGCCTGAAGAGAGAGGCCAGGCTTTACGATGATAACAAGTGACCAGTATTTTTATATAACCGTCAGGCTTCTAGCTGAGTGTCGCTCATATTCAGTGTGTTGCAGTATGTTCTTGGGCTGAATAATGTTGAAGATTATTTTTTATTAAAAGAGACAAGATTTGTATGTTTCTGCTGAGGAATACTCTTAAGGTTTCCGTTAGAGGAGTCGATACATTTTGACCTGTGGTTTAAGTGTGAATGCTGCTTGCTCAGATAGGGTCAGGAACAATTGAAGGATTATTTTATCTCCACGAATGTGGGCCCTATTACGCGAGACAGAAAGTAGATCATTGATATATTGAGATAAGCGTGTGGGAACAAACCCGAACCAAGCTGCACATCAGAGATGATATTTATATATGTAATATCACATAAAAAAGGGAAAAAAAAAAGAAAATTAAGACTTGAATAGAAAGTAGTGTTACAGCCAAAGATAACAAATGGAAAAAATCAGTCTACAGTTTGAAGTTATATATGCGCACGCGTACTCACGCACACACTCATACACGCACATGCACGCACATGCACATAAATATGCACACACATCCATACAGGCATGCACACATATACTGGCCTATGAATTTACCAACTATTGACGCCAAGCTGTTTAATCATAAGATTTGGACTATGCTACTGGTATGTTGCAGGTTTTGTCTCATACGAAAACAGCATCATACTTTTCCACGGTGTATATACATTAAGTATGACACAGAGATGGTGATTTTAACTTCATAATTATATTACAATTAAATAAGACTTTTGTTCTCTGACTACACAGTGTATTACCTACACTGTCATCCCTCACTCACACATCTATTGTTCTTTTACTGCCTTCCTCTCTCTCTCATTCACTCTGTGTGTGTGCGTACACAGTGTGTATGTGTGTATAGACCCCATTCAGTCATGAATGACCATGGGATTGCACCTAAAAAGTTACACTCCCAGGCACAAGTCCGGGCAAATTTCTTCAAGAGAGACCAGTAGCCGCCCATACTTTCCACGCCACTTATGTTATCCGAGGAAAAGGCAAAGGTCGATACAGCTCGACACCTGTGACGTCGCAACTCATTTTGGCAGCTGAGTGAACTGAGACAACGTGTAATACAGTGTCTTGCTCAAGAACATGACACACTGCACGGTACGGGATCGAAATCGCTATCTCATGATTGGGAGTTCGACGCTCTAACTACTGAGCTATACTTCGCATGTATACATATAAAACCCAAGTAGTTTTATTTGTTTATTTGTATCATTGTCTCCATTTCTACTCACCTGGATTCCTCGTAGGTGGGCTGCAGTAGTGGCTTCCGAGTGTAAGTTCAAACCTAATGAACGTTTTCTATATTGAGAATGTCTGCAGCTCATCTGTTAAATACTACCCCCTTTCCCTCTCTCTCTCTCTCTCACTCTGTCTGTCTGACTGTCTGTCTGACTGTCTGTCTGTTTGTCTGTCTGTCTGTCTGTCTGTCTGTCTCTCTCTCTGATATATGTATAATCACATCCAACATACATACAGACACAAACATAACATTTCTTTCATCTTCTCCCTCCTCTGTTTCTCTCTCTAACATTAATTTAGTGTTGTTTTATTTTCCGCCACTTCAATTCCCAAACCTCGTTTTTCAACTTATTTTTTTTCCGTCGCGGCTGTTACTTCCAACCAATTGAGATTGTTATTTAGTTTGATATCATTGAAAGAATTCTTTATTCTTTGTATCTTGCTGGAAACGTGTGGTAGGTTGTTGTAAGTAAGGTTAATTTTATTTTTGTAGCTACATAACTTGTATACCAGCTGTATCTATTCTTTATAACTTCTAATAATATTGGATAATATTATTTGAGTACACACACATACACACATACACACATATACATATATATATATATATATACACATACACACACTGCCACACTCACACACAGATAGATAGATAAAAATATATACTTCCAAATATATGTGCGCATGGGTGTGTATATGCGCATGTGTTCGTGTCTGTGTATGGATTTATAATTATAATGCATATATTATACCAACATCTATAGCTATAAATCATAAACAAAAATAAATAACTTGATTACATATGCATATATATTATATATCTTCTATGTATATATACATATACAGTTATACCTCACTTTACGAGATTCCGTTTTACGCATTTTTACGAGTTTCATTTTCTGCTCGCATTACAAAGTTCTCTGGGAACTAACGAATTAACTCGTATATCGAGGCATTACTGTATATATATATATATATATAATATATATATATATATATATATTATATATATATATATATTATATATATATATATATATATATATATATATATATATATATTAAAACTTATGGCAATCACCGTGCGATACCTAAGGAAAACGAAGGCTTTCCTGGATAGGAAAGCCTTCTTTTTTCTGTCTGGGGTTTACATGCCCGTTTATTAGACTGCTTACCTTAGTCATTGCACGGTGATCGCCATAAGCTTTAAGCTTATAAAAAAATACCATTATTACTATTTACAGTATTGTAAAAACGCTGCTGTATAAAAAAATATTCGCACCGGAAGCGTGTATATATATAGCTGTGTATCTATGTGTGTATACGTGAGTGTAAACAATTATATATATATATATATATATATTTCAAATTTGTCCAAAGTCGTTACCTCCCCCACAAGGGGTAACAACACTTTGGATCTGCAATTTATCGCTTCTCCTGAAACAATTATTAGTGTCGCTATTGAAGTACCTTTAGGTGACTCTGATAATTCCATGATCATGGCCGACTTGTCTCTGATTGGTTGTTGCGAAAACCACAACCATCTTCAAACTGTCCGCTTTGACTGGAATAAAGCAGACTGGAGCTCTTATCGTACCGAGCTGCGGCGCCCAAACTAGCTCGAAGTTTATGCTTCTGGAGATGTGAATACTATTCTTCAGAACATTCTGAATTCAATATGGGCGGCATGTGCAGCATCGGTACCATGCTAGCACTAAAAAACACCCAATAGTGCAATTTGGGAAACTGCAGCAGTCCGCCTTGCCAGGAAAGTACACCGTGATGCTGAAGAAGAATACAAATTGCACAAATCAGAGATCAACAGGAAAAAACGCAATAGATCAGCCAACCATCTCAAGCAGGTGACAAAAAAGGCAGAGCTTGAATTCGAACCAACCCTAACAGCAAAGTGTTCTGGAAGTATGTACATTCAAAGCAGAGACCTCACTCTCCAGTTGGTCCCCTTCGCAATCCCCACACAGGGCAGATTACTGGCAATCCCAAAGAATGTGCAGAAATCATTGCTGGATGCTATGCAGGCATCTTCACTGTCGAAGATCAAAATGTTCCATCTCTATCACCTCTGACAGCGGACTCTATAACTACTATGAAATTTACTCCAGCAATGCTACAACGCCACCTTAAGAATAAACGTAACTATGCCTCTCCAGGTCTCTATGGTGTTACATACCTACTTCTCAAATGCGGTGGGTATTTTCTTCTAAACTAACTTTCACTATCCTTTCAAGTCTGTCTTGACAATGGTGTTAATCCAGAGCAGTGGAAAACTACCAGTGTTATCCCTCTGTCCAAAAAAGGTGACCGCACATCGCCTGTCAACTATCGCCCGTTAGTCTTACTAGCTGCATCGCCAAACTGATGGAATCCTGTGTCAGAGAAATCCTCTGGAACTTCTGAAAGTCTCACAGCCTCATCCAGCGTCACAATTTGCTGGCAGGTGACTTTGCAGACACCCATAAAATTATTAACCAACTTACAAACAATAATTCTGAGCCACTTTTCAAACTCCATCTGTCTAACACCCGTGGACATGTTTACAAAGTCAGAAAACAGTACAGCTCCTATGACTTTCGGAAACATTTTTTCACGCTAAGAGTTTTTGAAGCATGGAACAAACTGCCGGCATCAGTTGTTAGTTCTCGGAGCACTGCATTCTTCAAAAATTCCATGCTTCCTGAGATTCACCAACACTACACCTGATTTTCTCCCCTCCATACACATGCAACAATGTATCTGACTCAAATACTGTTCACTTTCCAGGTATTTGTACATTAAGGCACATGCTTTATACGCACTTTTGACAAGTTGTGGTGCACCTGAGCACTGTATACAATAATTTCATTATTATATTATTATATGATTTTTACTTTTATGGTCGATGTATTCAATTCTATATACTTTCGAGTTTTCAGAATACATTTGGTTTTTAAAACAACTATATCAAGGACTACCGAATTTTGGGGATTTATTATACCATGGTAGCGATATTTGTAACTTATGTATCTCAGAAAATAAATATTCTGTATTATAAGGGCAATGTCTTGAACAAACTTTCGCAAAATTGGTTTTGTCGCAATAAATGAATATATGTTAAAATATATCAAATGTTCTCGTGACTGAAAAAATCGATGAGTCGCATAACACAGTTTTCAAATTCTCAATAAAAAGCATACGTAGAAACAAAATATTTCCTGGAAAAAAAAAAAGATATAGATGTTCCATTTTTTCTTATATATTTCTAAAAGGCAACTGGACGAATGTCAAATAGTCTTACACAATAACGTTATCATTACATCAAATAGATTTCTTTTTGTGTTTACAATTCTTATTTAATGGATTTTTAGTGTGTAGCGTATTTGTATATAATATTTTCGTTTGGGAAATTGATAAAACGTAGAACTATTCGTCACATGCTTTATATGTACGTTCGCGCGCGCGTAGGTATCGTTTATGTGTGTGTTTATATGTTTATTATATATGTGTATATATATATATATATATATATACATATATATATATATACATATATATATATATATGCACACACACACACACACACACACACACACACATATATATATATATATATATATATATATATATATATATACGAGGGTGCGCTGAAAAGTTTATAGATTACTATGACGAAATTATTTTAGGGCTGTGAGATTTTGCATGCATTGATTTCTTCGCTTCTTTTTAATAAATGAATTATTTCCCTTCAGGTAAACTGACATCTGACTGTTCAAAGAAGACTTCAAATGTAACTAGTCGCGGCTTCCCTTGAAAATCGACAAAATTTGGTTTCTTGATATTATCAAGTGCCTGCAGATTATATATATATATATATATATATATATATATATATAAGATATTCTTTTTCTTAAACCTAATATCTTTCAGAATCTCCCTTTTGTTATTAATTTCTATTAATTCTATTTTTATTTGTCTTCCATACGTTTTAAGATTCTTTTCTTTAAATATTTACTTATATCTTTAAAATTCTACTTTTTGATTTGGAATTTTGTTCATAGTTCTCTTTTTGATATCAATCCTTATATTTCGTAAATATTGTCTGTAAGAACTTTTACTGAGTTTCATTTTGTTATTTTTTTCTATCTTTACGATCTTTTATTTTCTAGGTTATTAATGATATACACGAGACCCGTGGCTTAGTGATTAGGGTGTTGGGCACATGATCGTATGATTGTAGTTCCGATTCCTGGACCGGGTGACGGGTTGTGTTCTTGAGCAAAGCACTTCATTTCACGTTGCTCCAGTTCACTCAGCTGGCAAAATGCGAAATCCTTACTAAATTTCCGTTTTATTCATCAGAAAACTGCCTTGTTAATTTTACTATTATTGTCTTCCATATTTCTTAAGTTTATTTTTTTTTTAATATTGACTTTGCATTCTTGAAACATTATGGCGCGGGATTATTTTTTTAACATGGATTTCTTTTAACCCGAAGAGCTAGCTTACTATCTGCATCAATTTAGAGGTTGTTTATATTAATGCACACATGTAAGTCGTTTATTTCTTACTAGCAGTATCGCCCGGCGTTGCTCAGGTTTGTAAGGGAAATAACTATAAAGCATTTTTAGAGAGTTATAGCCAAAAAATAGCAAAAAAATGGAAAAAAAATGATGGTAAATTTTTTTTTGAGAGTAAAAAAAGGTTGAGTTGCGTCCCCTAGACAGTCTGTGGTTTGTTTTTTTTTATTCTCGACCCCATGTCGAATTTATCGATTTTTTTCAGAACTGGGGGAACTTTTAAAAATTTTCGCTGCGTTAGTTTTGAATTATGACATTGGGCTATGTGTGTGTCAAGTTTCATCAGAATCGGTTGAAAGCCGTGGTCAGGGTGAGGGTACGAGAAAACAGACACACAGAAACACGCACAGACAAACTGCCGTTTATATAGAGAGAGATTATGAAATTTATTAAAATCAAATATCTACAATGTTTTAAGTTGCGAAACAATTGTTAAATAAGAATTTCCAGTAGTTAAATAATTTTTCTCATACTATATCTCTCTCGTTATTTATAAGTTTATATACACACACATATACACACATATATACACACACATAATCACACACACACACACACACACACATGTATATATATATATATATATATATATATATATACACATATACATATACACACATATACACACATATACACACACGCAAACACATATACATAGCGATATATAGCGATAGTATTCCTGAAATTAATGCACAAGTGAGATTTCTCTATCAGATAGCATAGGTCGTTCAAACTGCATATGTAGTTTTGAGTAAATATTCTTCTATGCAAAGATAATACTCAACATAGCCTCCATAAGAAGTGAGGCCTTTGCGCAATGGTTGAACCCAACTCACGAATCCTTTATAAAAGACTTTACTGTCTTTCATCTGTGCACATTGTTGTCAATGACATCTCCGTAGGCAATGTGTAACCATCTGTAGGTATGGGGCAGCCTACATGAACTCTATAATGACATGTTGCTTCTGCTTAGAATGTATTATTTAGCAGCAATGAAGAAAAGGAGGAAGAATTCCAAAAGAGAAAACGTTAACATGTGCAATTTAAACGACAGTTATCAGTTACCTTTCCTACAACTTTGTTAAAAGCGACAAGAGCCTCCTCTGTCCTGGGAAATCTATTTAACTTGTAGATGGGACCCTGGCGGGTACAACCATTTCCAGCTAGAAGGGACATGGCTGTAATGGTAATTAAGGGATCATTCCGCGCTCCCAACAACTCTAGAACTCCCAAACTGGTGCCTCGCCACTGGATGCAGATTAGTTTCATACTCAGGACAATCTATGAATACAAAAGTAGAGTATTCTTTTATATAACTGAAAGGCTCCGATTGCCAGTACTCAGAGTTGCCCGTTATAATGTGTGTGTGTGTGTATGTGTGTGTGTGTGTGTGTGTGTGTGTGTGTGTGTGTGTGTGTGTATGTGTGTGTGTGTGTAACATCGCTTAGCGATGTACTGAGTTTAAAACACTGAGAATATTAGAGGGAGACGGAATTCGTCCCATCAGCGGACAGCTCGAATATCAGCTGTATTTCGACCTTAAAAGTATCACAATCATTAGATAGTGTAAGACTCGTAACATTTGTTGGTTATGTACGCTGAGAAGGATGTGTAATTTGATAATGTGACCCGACCACCTAATTGCCGACGAACAGTAAACAATATTTCGTAAGTTCATGATAATAAATTGTGATAATTTAGGTTATTTCCCAAATGTTTAATTAGTAACAATTATTGTACCCAGCAGACTTATGCTTATACAACTCTCGGTTCTATGAAACTCGGTCTCTCAACCATAATACGGCTGCATTAGACGCGGGGAAATTTTTTCATACATTTAAAAATAAAAAGCAGGTGAAACGGTCATGTAAAGAATTTTTTTTTATGTTGGAAGAAAAATACATATCAAGCATGCTTGTACTAAGAACGCTGCACTGACCAAGTGAAATAAAACCCGAAACAGAATACATCTTTCTTACCACTGCAACTATAAAAAAATCAGATTGTGTTAACAATAACAAGCACTAGTATTCGCATCCACTGAAGGAAAACTCAGGTTAATGGTAACCTATTGCAGACTAACATAAGTACATTCAAAAGTTGGTATTTCTCCTGAATTATTTAGAATTGATTTTCATCCTGTTAGTGTGCTGCTTCAAATAAATTGATTAGTGTTTTGTTGTTTATTTTTCTACAATCTACATGAACTACCATTTTCCTTTGAAATATTGAACATCTAATATTTGATGTTTTGTTTTTAATTTGCTCGAACCCAACTGCAGCTTTTTAAGTGCTCGAGAAATAACCAGAATTTGCTATAGTAGATGAACTGGAACAAAGCAAAGAAACAAACCAGAGAAAAAAGACGACAGCAATTTACAAAATGTTTAAGGCAATATGAATTTGCTTAATATAGTAAAATGAAATCATTACAAAAGCAAATACAAATATGGTAGCATGCACAAAGTGGAAAAACTTATCTAGAATTACCACAATAAATAAATAATTATCTGTGAGAACTAAGCTTTCTGTCTTTCTTATTCCCCCCTCTCTCTTTCTCTTTCTTACACACACACATACACTCATACATACACATACACATAGATATACACACACACACACATAAACACACACACACATACACATACACATCTTTTATCTTTCACTTGCGGACATACTGGAGTACCACCTTGAATAATCTTAGTCGAATGAATCGATTCTAGTACTTTCTTTTAGACTGGTATTTATTCTATCGATCTCTTTTCCAGAACCGTTGTTATGGAAACGTAAGCACACCGAAACCTGTTGTCAAGTGACAATGGGAGATTAGTCATAAAGAAACACGCAGACGCACATACACACACAACACACACACACACATACACGACGGGCTTCTTTCAGTTTTTGTTAGCCAAATCTATTCACAAATCTTTGGTCGGCTCGAGGCCATAGTAGAAGACGCTTACCCAAGGTGCCACACAGTGGGATTGAACCCGGAACCATGTGGTTAGGAAGCAAGGTTCTTACAGCAGAGCCATCCACAGTTTATTATATAGAGAGAATTCGTTATAAATAACACCAATCTCTCCTCAAATAATGAGAAAATGAACCATGGATTTGCATATTTTCGAAAATGCTTTTGTCTATGTCGTTGACAAGTTTGCATCACAACCTTTGCAGTTCTGGGTACATTCCACATCTCCTTGGGATAGAGTTTTCTTACATAACCCTTTGTTGACTAATGCCTTGTAAGTGGAATTTAGCTGACCGAAATGTTATTGAAGATACTGGAAGTTGTATGCATTTATTTATGTGTAATAACTTTTCGTTGTTGTAAATGGGCGAACGATATATATATATGTAAAAGATGTTTCTCTCTCTCTCTCTCTCTCTCTCTCTCTCTCTCTCTCTCTGTATTTATGTATATATATATATATATATATATATATATTTATTTATATAACGTTGAAAGATTTAAAAGTCCAACCAATGCAAATAGATTTTAAGATGAGGCAACGTAAACTAAAATAGTTTACCTAGTAATCTTTGTTCTTATGCGTATCCATTATTTCTGGACATACAAGTCCCTTCTTCAGGGTTAAAATGGAACTGTCCTTGGTTAAATGTTTCTTGTCGGAGATAAAATAATACTATGATTATATTTGAATTTTCAAGCGTTTCTCTTCTTCGTGAATGTTTGTGACGTCAATTAAGTTATCGCTTCACAAATCAATTGCATTCTATTCTGTTGCATTCTATTCAGTATACTACATGAATACAAATGTGCAACATGTATACATGTGCAACAAATGTAAGGCGTTTTATATAGGCAGCACAACTTGAACTTTGCATACTAGCATTAAGGAACATCTCAACACACGCTCATTCTCATTCAAAAAACACATTGATAAATGTAAAAATACCAACAAACAAATTAAAGTTACTATTGAAGCCAATGATAGAAATCTCGGCACTTTAAACATTAAGGAAGCTTTGATTATCTATAAATTAAACCCACAAATATATAATAGATTGGAGCTGGGCACGCAATACATAACATGAAATACACACACAGGCACATTTGCTACATATTAGAAAAGGGGTAATGGAAATTGATTTAAGGAGCGATAAGATAATAACTGACGTCACAAACGTTCACGAAGAAGAGAAACGCTTGAAAATTCAAATATAATCATAGAATTATTTTATCTTCGACAAGAAACATTTAACCAAGGACAGTTCCTTTTTAACCCTGAAGAAGGGACTTGTATGTCCCGAAATACTGGATACACATAAGAACAAAGATTATATATATATATATATATATATATTATATATATATATATATATATACATCTACAGAATGTCAAAAGAACAAAAAATATGACGAAACAAAATGTGACCATTATTTGTTAGACTTGCTCTCATAAATGCAGTGAACTGGCGATTAGTTTCTTGGATATTTGTCACCTTCAAAGTGCAATACAAAACAGATAAATACGCATTTAAGGTGCATAAATCTCTAGCATCTGGAATATTAGTTCATGTGGTATTTTGAACAAATATCTAATACCAATATCTCTTTTAGCAAACAGATATTGGTGATTTCTAGTGTCTGAGACATTTCTTTTGCTTCTCTTTCCTATTGTAGATTGTATTTGTTTATAACGTAAAGGCCATCAGATAGCAAAACTTAGTTTGTAATAATGTATATCGCAAGTAATTCTATATGTGTCTGCTATTGTATATTTAGGCTTTCTGATATTTTTTTCACGACGCATTAGACTTTTATCACAACATCTTCTGTATTTGATAATAAGTAAACGTAAAAGTGCGGTAGCAACAATACAAAAGACAGGTCGTAGGAACAGAGTCTACGAAACTGTACGTAACCTTCGATAAATGTCACGATTCTTTTTTCTTTTGTGTTGGCAATATCTTTAATGAGTATTTGTTAACACTTTCTACACTTTCGACATGAGTTTTCATAGATGAACGCCTTCAGGATAAGTTGTTTATGTTAATCTACATGAAAAATAAGCTGAACATTTAACTCAACAAACCAGAACATAATTGCATTAAAAACTGTTTGAATGCTCTGCATGTAATTTTATGTATTTTATATGGAATTTTACACAAGTGAGTGTGTGTTATCATACTCGTTGTAAGTGAAAATGCAATGCAAGTTAAGCAGCAGTTTCAGATGATCCACTTTAGATACACCCTGTACACAGATTATGGTCATCATCACTAAGCAGTAGAAAATAATATATTGAGCTGATGCAATATCCTCGTTCAGCATAAGCATTTTAATGCTTCGCTAAGTATTGAGCCGATGTGACATTTGGGAATGACAGTAGATAAATATAATATGGAGAAACAGGACACTCACACATTTCGAAAGTTTGATTATTTTTCTTATTCGTATACTTCGCATAAATCAAATTGTGCTGTCCTTTGGCTTTCAGCTGTCAAAAGCACAGTTTCAATTTTCGTTAGTCATACATTCTCTGCTGCTCTTGATAAATTTTCATTAAGCCAGCATTAATTGCACATATCAACACTATAGTTTTTAAAATACCTTTTTTTATGATGAACAAAATCCGATTCACAGAATGCAACTTTAATTATTTACAGTTGTAATTACCGACATTGCACACATGTCAACATCCAAATATTTACCTGTGATGACGCGTGAGGATTTCGATGCTGCATGTCAACATGACCAATTTATTCAACATAAAAATTATCGTACAGAACCCAATTAGAAATTGAGACTAGTCTAAAATTATTGGATGGCTAACTGATTGAAGCTTTATTTAACATCGACACATACACATACATGAACTCAAGTGAACCTATGTAATGTTGTGTGCATTATTTATTATGAAGAACTGAAAATATGACAAAGATGCTTTATTCATAACTGTTGCTATCATTTAGTATTATCAGCTTCGATCTCGCAGTATTAAGATCGAAGGCGTTCCAGCTTTGAACGAATCGTTCATTAGTATAATTCGGACTACAGTATACAATGTAACTTACCGTTTTTAAGACGTTCGTTCTTTATGTCAGATATTTAGCTATTATTACAAGTAGATTGAGCAGAGGTGTAACTATGGTAACACTCTACACTCCTCTTAAAAGCGAAGAAGTCACAGTCACCAATTTCTTACACAACAGTGAAGAGTTATTTCTGGTGGTACACTTGACGACTGTTAGTTACCTAAGTTTTATTTATCACCTGGAACTTCCATCGCCATGTAATATAATCACTTCTCTTGCAATTGTCGTTGTCAATTGCCTATATGCTTACTTTGGATAGGGTGATTTTCTTTTATAAAATATCAAATATATAGCACAAGCACAAACAGACGTAGTTTTACTTTTATTTCGCTTACGATTTTCTCAAAACAGTGCCCAAACGATAAAATGTGATATTTATCTGATGAGTTTTATGATACACTTTAGAAATAAAATTTCGATCAATTCAAATAAAGCTATATTTATACGCAGTATTTCATTACAAATCTGATTATTCACTCATTACTTTTAAACAACATTGAGCTGCTTCTTTATTTGACTTGAAACTGTTATGTTTATCGATTTTTTTTTAAAACGACTCTCGGGCCACTTATCAGTAAATTACATTTTTCTTTTTTCTTTTCCAATATAGAATTGGAAAATGGATTTTCTCCTGTACAATTTTATGCTTCTTTAGCCGATTCATTGTACTTCAATATATTGTTTATTTAGCACTTATATTCACGATTGTGGTGAACAGAATATAATCCATTTCAAATTATCACATGCACACGACAAATCCATATACATATTCCACACAAACACACACACGTGTGTGTATATGTATGTAGGTTGTGCATGTTAACATATAAACGTATAGTATAAACGAACGTAATTTTTAAGTTCGTTTTATCATGGCGGCTATATCCACTTCTTTGTTTATCCGTATTCCATAATTTTACATTTGATTTGCAGTGAATGTCTGTAAATTATACGCACGTACGCATCTATCTATTTGCGTTTGTATGTATACGCGTGTGGGGGTGAGAACGAGAGAGTATGTGTGTGTGTGCCACTGTGTGTGCGCGTGCGCACGTTCTTGAAACAACTACGTTTCTCATTTATCATGGTTTACTCAAATTTTCGTCTGAGTTTTCTTGCAGCGGTTTGTTACGAACAGTAAAGTTGTCATATCCATCATCAATTGTCCTCTACCTCTTATCTACTGGATGAAGTTTGTGTCGATGTGTGTTGTTGCATCTTTATAGTAGGCAGAGTCAACGGAATTTAGTATCAATATTAATACCTAAGCCATCATCGGTTTGTCCAATGATGGGTTAGCTGGCCTAAAGTTCGAAGTCACTGTCGCTACTACTCTTTTATTACAACTGAACATAAAAACAAACATTAATATACTTCCACGCACACACACGCACATATAACTATATATATGGACATGTGTATGCAAAGACATACATGTATACATACACACACTCATACACCAAACACACACACACACACATATATATATAAGTATATATACATATACATACATACATACATATATATATATATATATATGCATGTATATATATATATATATATATATATATATATATATATATATATATATATATATATATATATATATATCTATATATATATATATATATATATATATATATAATATATATATATATGTATTCTGAGTTTTCCACCACTTAGTCTCCTCGCACCTTAACCGAGCTCTTTACAATCCCAGGTGAATTTAGATATGTATGTGTTGAATGACTGGCATTGGTTTGTTTACGTCCCCGCAATGTAGCAGTTGGACATAGGAGTCGGATAGAGTAAGTACCAATTTTGGAAAAATAATAAAATACACAAGTTGATTCGTCTGACTAAACCCTGGAATGCTGTCTTCTAGCATGGGTGCAGTCCAATGAATGAAACAGGTGAATGATAAAATATTTAAAATAAATGTCTGTGCGCGCGTGTGTTTATATATGGACACGTAAAGGTTACTAGATAGTTGTACGTATTTATATAAGTGTATGTGCTTATATATATATATATATATATATATATATATATATATATATATAGGGAAATTCATGAAAAAAAAACAAAAGACGAAGTCAGGTGCTGTAGAAAACAAACACATGTATTAATATAACGCTCGGGAATTGAAAAAGTCTTTAACGTTTCGAGCCTACGCTCTTCCACAGAATGGAACTCAGAAAGAAACAAGGAGAGAAACATGAAGATACATACATATATACATACATACATACATATATATATATATATTATATATATATATGTATTTATATATATATTATATACATGTGTATATATATATATATATATAATATATATATATATATATATATATATTATATATATATACACATTTATATATATATACGTGTATATAATTGTGTGTGTATATATGTAGTATGAGCATCAAAGTAATTGTATCCAAAATATATCATTTTTGCTTTCGTTCCCTCGTTTCAGTCTTTACACACACGCACTCGCGCGCGCACACACGCATACACATGCACACAGAGATGTATTTTCTTTTGTTATAGTATACGCGCTATATATTCATTCTTCAGTCATTTATCATTGTTCTTATTTTATCTTATTTCCATTGCCCGGAAATCTTTCGTCACACTTCTGTGACTTCTCAGCGACACTTCCATCTTCATGTATCCTCCTGTTCTGCTTAGTCCATTCAGTCTTTCTATATGTATCATTATCTGCTCATGTGTTTGCGTCTGTGTGTCTGTGTGCGCATGTGTATGTGTACGAGTGTATCTGTGTTTTGTTTGTGTGTTTGTGTGTATCTATATGGTCTGCTTATCATATTGTTTGTATCCGTGCTCCTTATATATGTATATATTTTTTTTATTTGGTTACTTATTTATCATTGTTTCTTATATTTCATGATAAATATGTGCCTGTTTGCCTTTTGTGTGTGAATTATACTTAGCAAGAATAAAATGACAATCTCGAAATATAACAATATCTGTTTCCAGATACGATTTCATATTAGAAATCTTGCAACACAAGTTCCAGAAACGTATAGTGCATACATACGTACATACATACATACATACATACATACATACATACATACATATATACAAATTTACATACATACATACATACATACATACATACATACATACATACATACATACATACATACGTTTGTTTCATTACTTTCTTCCTCTGATGTGTTCGCTCGTTCATTGACTTCATATTCCGAACAATATAGATATGCAATTAGTAGAAAGAGAATTATGTCTTATACTCACAAGCGCCTACATATTTTTAATTGAATGCCTTGGATATTTCATTGGTGCTTTTACTTTCTCGTTTCTTTTGTCGTCGTTATTTTCTCAAGAGACAGGCATAAATTTAACTAAGACTTTTGGCTTCTCAGTATTGATTTAACAATGAAACTATAAGTATTTTGTACCGAAGAAGAACCTGGCTTGTCTTCCAATTATTTATTTTAACAAAAGCATTAAAAATCATGAGTTATGCCATAATTGAAAGACAAGACTTGAATACTGTGATGATATCATAGTTAATTGTTATGATCAGCATAATCAACTCTGTTCATATCTGGTAGCGACCTCGGAGAGTTGGAATGTCAAAGTGCTTTCCAACGAGATCTGAATTTAGGACACAGAAAAAGAAACGTTATGTATTTTGTCTCACGCTTTTAACCTCTATGCCACGCTTCCACTTTCCTGCATAGACACATCCGCGCATATGTGTGTGTGTGTGGTATGTGTGTGTGTGTGTGCGTGCGTGCGTGCATGGGTGTGCATGTGTGTGTTTATATAAGTTATTAAAATGATAAGGAAATAAGAAATTATGTCACGAACTTCATTTGCTTGCAGCTGTTTCTTCTATACGATGCAATACACCCATCGTTGATTGTTTGTGTATCACTATATAGCTTCGTCGACTATTAAAAATCAGGCGCAATATAAATTGAGAAAGCTTTCACATTTTTATATATGCACAGAAAAGCACTACTCTGGAAAAAGGCATAAACATGTAGAAAATGAAGTCGTGTGTTGAAGCCTCTCCCAGCAGTACATTAAGATAAAATTGTGTCAATCTATCTATCTATCTATCTATCTATCTATCTATCTATCTATCTATCTATCTATCTATCTATCTATCTATCAATCAATCAATCAATCAATCATCATCAATCAATCATCAATCAATCAATCAATCTATCTATCTATCTATCTATCTATCTATCTATCTCTATCTATCTATCTCTATCTATCTATCTATCTATCTATCTATCTATCTATCTATCTATCTATCTATCTATCTATCTATCTATCTAATGAGTAAATATTCAAAATAAAAAATCGTAAAGATTTTCTTCTTCTTCTTCTTCCCCTCCTCCCCCTCCTCTTCCCTCTCCATCTCTTCCTCCTCCTTTTTTCTCTTCTCCCTTCCTCTTCCGCTTCCTCCTTCCCCTCCTTATTATTATCCGCGGCAAATCTAAATAAACGATAACAACAATAACATTAGTGGCAGCAGTTGATATTAGCATTAAAAAAAACTATACAATAAATTCTTAATTATATTAGAGGGTATACGAAGCACCAGCTTGCTAGAGAGTGGAAGTAAAAAACCCCATCTTAACCACTAATCTCAATGAAAATATGTAACGGACCTATAGAAATGGGGCAAAACGAGTGCCATTTAACATATTATCTCAGCTAAAAAGCCGTAGAATAATGTAATATATATAAATGGAACATAATTTCGAAATATGGCTAGATCCTCAATTCTCCTCAGCATGTCTTGCTGGACCTATAATGAAAAATCGTCTTGAATAGTCCTGCGCCAAATTGAAAACAATATCAATGCATTTTCAGTGATTGCTTTTTTTTTTATCACGAAACCTTTTGCTCTACAGGTTTTTTCTCTGAAATGAGATATCATTCTACATTTCGCCTGCGAAGTGTTGTTTTTAACTTGTCACGCTACGTGCAATTTTTGATGATTTTCTTAACGTAGATTTCCCAAATTCTTTTTCACGTGTCGGTATTAACAATCGAGATGTTGCTACCAGTATCTAGTTGTAATTTACTATTCACTTCGTTTACTTTTACATGTACCAATTTTCTACTTTTCGCGTCGCTTTTAATTTCCGTTGAGAAAACTTTACAATTTTTTATGTTCGACCTTCCTAACTTTGCTCTGCATTGCGAGCTCTTGTGTCCTACTTTTCGGCAACTGTAACATTTTTGCGTCTTGAAAGGACAATCCTTCATGAAATGTAGGGCAGCACATCCGTAGTATGGGTTTGGTCTTAACATTTTTTGTTTATACCTTCCCGGTCGGCACGTTTGTGAGAACTCTTTCTATTCAATTTTCTTTACGTTCTGACGTAAGTTTCTCTTTCTTTGACACACGTCTATAACTGTTTGCAGGGTTAAACTTTGGTCCGCTTGTTCAAGTTTTGAGAGAATTCGTACACGTAACTCCGCATCTTCGTTTGCCATAAGCCCTTGTACTAAAATGAGGCACTTAAACGTATCAGGAGCTAGTTCATTCAATTTAAACCTTTCGCACATTCGGTTTACAGTCCTGGAATACGCGACAAAGTCTTCATCCTCTCTTTTAACTAGATACCAACACTCCCATCGAGTGTTAAATAGGGAACTCGTATCACTGAATATTTTTGATACTTCGGCTATTTCCTGGAAACAAATTTCTCTAGTTTTTTTTTGTGGGGGGGGGGTATAAAATTACAATATTTTTCGTGCTCAACCGGCGATAATTTACGTAATAATAGTCTTACTTTTTGTCCGTCCTCATCTAGCAATCCTCCATGAAGATTTTTTTGTACCTTCAAAAGTACGCTGTAGGCGTTATACCTTCCTCTGGGACATAACTGGATTCTGTTATAGAGTCCAATACGTCAGTATTGGTATTGTATCTGTATATATATATACAGAAAATTATAAGTTTAAAAAGGTTACATTTTAGTAGTATAGTTTTAACTGACCTGATTCTAATTTTCTGTGTGTTTATATATATACAGATACAATACCAATATTGCTCTGACCTTTTTAATAATTCTTTCTGTAAACTGTTTTTAACATTTTCTTAAGAATGTATATATATATATATATATATATATATATATATATATATATATATATATATTGTAATATTTTGTGACAACCAGTGCCTAACACAACCAAGCTTTACATGTTACTTTTGACAATCTTTTTCTAAAAATGTGAAACTGGTCAAGTAAACATCTTTTAAAATTGCATTTTCAAACCTTCTTTAATATACATATATATATATATTTATATATATATATAATTAATAAGAGGAATTACCACTAAAGTGGATTCGTATATGTTAAAGATAGACGTCAAATCGCCTTACCATGAAGAGTGTGTTCTCGAGAAAAAAAGCTCAGCATAAGCGTTTGCTGAGATTTTTTCTTGAGAACAGTCTTCGTGGTAAGGCGATTTGATATCTATCTTTAGTATATAGGAATCCACTTTAGTGGTCATTCAACTTATTATTTGTAATATAATTTTTAAATCTTCGGATGTTTTTGAATATGGTAGACCACTGGTTTAAATCGATGTTAATTAATCGATATGAATTTCTGCCCTCATTATTATATATATATATATATATATATATATATATGGACACACAAATATTCAGATGCATCTACGGATGAGCTATATCTTCATAAAGTAATACACTCAAATAATTAGGTGCATTTATAGATATACTCACATACACACACACATATACATATATAGCATACACCTGCACATATACATACATCCATATATCTGTGTGTACATAAAGATGACCATAAACACCGATAGTTATATCTCTCTACATATATTTACATGCGGAAGTACATGGATACACACACGCACATACACACATGTATACGATTTAAGCATGAGATTAGTTCCGAATGTTCTGAAAAACAAACACTCACTATATTTAATCTAGAGATATGTGAATGTATGTAAACACGAAGAAAAATAAAGCTTGTTATCTATAGAGCGTCATAGTCCCTATGGTATCGTGAAAATGTGTGTTTAAGCTTGTTTCTGGTCGAAGCATCTGTTGACTAATTTCTCTTCACTTAATAAAATGCATAGGGATTCCTGCGAGCATAGATGGCAATTTCTAGAAAAAGTATAATACGGATGTGCACCTTTTATTAACGACAAGATGATACTATAACTTATTCTATCTTCTTTTGGTCTCCATATGAGATTATCCAGTGAGGTATAATAAAGAGTGTCGTGAATTCCATTTTCTGTGTCTCGTATACCTTATAGATCACGAAAGGCTGAAAGGCAAAGAAGGCCTCCGTAGATTTTGAACTCAGAAGGTAAAGGCAGAGGAAATGCTGATGTGCTAATGATCCTGCAGGCAAAGCACAGAGACTTTCTAACTATATCATCTTCTCTCAGTGGAGCATAATAGACGTCATACACCAGCATTCAGCTGAGTCGGTACTTAACAACATAAAATAAAGGATCCGATCCAAAAATTGAATGCATGGCTTACGACAAGTGAGCCGATCTCTTCAGCCAAGAAACCAATGACTTTCACATACATTCACACATAATTTATAACCAGAATATGATTCTAAATATGATACCTAAACTATATATTTAAGTTATACAACGTGTATACGCCAAAGCCAAAGAGCGCTATTTATCTGTTGACTTGAAACAAGGTTATCTCTAAATTGGGTTTTTTGTTCCTAAAAGTACATCATATCTATACAAAATATTTGACATAACTGTATTTAGAAGCTAATGTTTTGGTGCGATAGTTGATAATTACTATTTGCTGAATATTTTTTTGTATTGTATTATGTCATATGATTAGCTTTCTCCTACTCAGAAATTGAATTTAAGTAAAGCCAATTTGAAGCTATGAAAAAACTGTGGAGTGAGAGAAATTTTTTTCCTGTCGCTAACAGTTTCGATTTTCGGCCGGTTCATTTTTTGCACACAGTTAATATATCTGTTCTTAGTCATAAATAATAAATGTTCTAAGGCGATGGCTGTAGAATTTGATTGCTGGTCTTAGAAAGAATTTATGATTGCTGGTCTTAGAAAGACATTATGTACTTTAACTTCTGAATTGAAATCTCATCAGAGTAAACATTATATGTCAGTATATCAGCAAAATTTTGGAGATGATTCAATAGTTCTTCTTTATGACTATTCAAAAATTGTTGTTCTAAGTACCACGTTGTGAGCAACTAAAATTAATTGAAATCTTGGTGAGACTGATTCTATGAACAACGGGCTTCGCAGTTAATCACATTTCACGGCTTTCACTCCAAATTGCTCTGTATGAAAGTATCATCATGATACAAAAAAGTTAATCGGAATATCTTTAATAGTTTACTTATTTCAGTTATATGCTGGAGCATCTCCTCGAACATTTAATCGAATGAATTGACTCAGCACATTTTAAAGCCCAGTTCTTATTCTATCGGTCTCTTTTCGTCAAACTGTTAAGTTACTAGGACTTTTCCTTCATCAGCACAGAATAACTGTTCGGCTAGAAGTGGCACTGCTAAATTCTTGTTGGAAATATATAGTTTTCAAAGTGACACACAGTTACTGATATAATAGAATATTAAATTACTATGTGCAAATCTCTGAACGAGAGACATTCAATAACAGCATTCTACAGTAATATATATATATATATTTAAATAATACAAAAGCATTCTTCTTCCACTTCACACATTTTAAATATTTTTGTATTTTCCTATATTTTATATATTCTTTTCTCTTTTCAGTATATATATTTAGCAACGAGTAAAACATACATTTTTCAGTTTGAAATCGGCTACTTGAAGCTGGAAACTCACTTCAGAGTAGCTCACTGTAAACATTATTATTAAGATTAAAACAAAAATTATCCCCTCAAAAAAGCCATTTATACTCATTCTTTCAAAGATATATGTGTATATGTTTGTATGTATATATATATATATATATATATATATATATATATATATATACATACATACATACATATATACATTCATACATACATACATATATATATATAATATATATATATATATATATATATATAATATATATATATATATATATATTATATATGTATGTATGTATGTATATACGTACATACATATATATATATATAATATATATATATTATATATATATAAATGCACATACACACAGACACTTGCACACATACGCACAAACACACACATATGCCGGGCTTGCTTCTTTCAATTTCTGTCTATCAAATCCACTCACGAGGTTTTAGTCGGCGCGAGGCTATAGTTGAAGAGACTTGCTCAAGGCGCCACGCACCGGGACTGGTGGAACTCAGAACCAAATGGTTAGGAAGCAAACTTCTTACCACACATCCACACCGGTTGAAAACCTCTAATGTCTGAGAAAAGCCTTAATATATTACCTTCAGATTTTCATAATATAAGGTGATTATTTACGTAACTGATGAAAGATATAAATATATTAAACATCAAGGAGGTTGATAGTTTTGGTACTTCCTGTTAAAGATCAGCGAAACTAATCCTGTCATTTATTTTTTGCAGAAGAATAGAATATTCTAGAATATCACAAAATTAATTGAGATTCATCATTTACATATGAATTCAGTTGGATAGAGTGGTTATAAAATTAAAACTTTGGAATATTTATTCAAAATTGAATAAAGTAATATCTAACAATTATTTCCAGCTGATTACATATAACATAAAAAAAACATAAAAAGCGGTGTTTGTGAGGAAGTCAATGTAGTAAAGCTGCCATCTTTTAAAAACAAGTAATGCAATTTGTGTATCAAAATGCTGAAATGAATAGAAATTTACATTTGCTAAATATAATGGCAATACTTCATACAATAATTTCCATTGTCTTTTTTTCTCTCAGAATTTACCAATATCATTTATATTCTATTTTGTTCAGTGGTAACTTTTAAACTATTTTCTCCACCTTACGTATTAGCGATAAGGCAGGGGAACACAATTCTAAAGTACCTCTAGTCTGCACATAAACATATTATCTGCCATTACACACAGACGAACAAATACATGTATACACTTAAATTTGTATACAAACACACCCAGATACACACATAGGCACACACGCGCGCGCGCACGCACACGAACACTACAAGCATTGATTCTGCCATTTGCACATGTATAGTATCTAGTATATCTTATAATTGTATCGACAGTGTCTTTGAAGTTTCTCGGAATAAGTGGGGTATTCGAGTTGTCTGATTGTTTGAATAATCTACATGTTACAAGTATACACACACATACATCTGTATATTTGCGTATACTACCTATGTATATATTATGTATGTCTTGCATGCATGTATTGTGTTTGCATATATATATATATAATATATATATATATATATACATATATATACATATATAATATATATATACATATATATATATATATAATATATATATTATATATATATATATTAATATATATATATGCATTTTGGAAGAAACTCCTCACTAAAACAGCCATACTCTCTTCCTTCAGGGGAACCGCTCACAGCCTCTAACAATATCAGAGACCTGGGTGTAATTGTTGATGACGATCTCAGTTGGAGTGCACACATCAACAAGAAGGTCGATATAGCTCGTAAGATGAGTTCCTGGATCTTAAGAAATTTCCGGTCCAGAGAACAAGGTGTCATCATACCACTTTTTCCCTCCTTTGTACGGCCACACCTTGAATACTGCTGCCCACTGTGGTCTCCTCACACAAGACAAAACATCTCCAGAATTGAGTCACCCCAGAGGGCACTCACTAAACGCATTGAAGGCATGGCTGCTCTCGATTATTGGGATCGCTTTAAAGCCTTGAAACTTTACTCCCTCCAGCGTCGCCGTGAGCGGTACATCATGTGTACGATGTGGAAAATATACCGCCAACTTTGCCCAAACGACTTAAACATTAGCTTCAAGGTTCATCCAAGACTTGGACCACGGGCTATACGTCCCCTGCCCAATTCAAGATCACAACATACATGTACACTGCAACATAATTTCTTTTCCTCAACGGGCCCTGCCCTATTTAACATTGTCCCGAGAGAGATCAAAGAGGAAAAGGATCCCATCAACTTTAAACAGAGTCTGGATAGATTCCTTCAAAGAATACCAGATAAGCCACCCATAATTGGATATAACTCACCCAACAAGAACTCACTACTTGAACAAAACTGGATACAACTCACCCAACAAGAACTCACTACTTGAACAAAACTTGACTTAAACAGGATTCGAATAATCCTATCAGGTGGTGCTATTAAGTTAGACATGGCCTGGACCAATCTTTGGTCGAAACATATCTAAGTTTATCTAAGTTTATATATATATATATATATACATATATATATATATATATTATATATGTTATTTCGCGCCCTTTTCAAGCCTATCCACGCTCATGGGCCCGCTTTCCAGGTTTCTACGGCGTATGTGTTCCCCCCAGCTGGATGGGACGTGGGGCCATTGCAGCGTTACTGGAAGAAAGAGTGAAATAAAATTGGGGCGAAAGAGTAAAACAGGAATGCCCTCCACCCTGCCGGAGTCTCGTGGAGCTTTAGGTGTTTTCGCTCAATAAACACACACAACGCCCGCTCTGGGAATCGAAACTGCGATCCTCCGACCGCGTGTCCGCTGCCCTAACCACTCGGCCATTGCGCCTCCACACACACACACACACATATATATATATATATATATATATATATTATAAAAATGTTATATATATATATATAATATATATATATATACTGGGTGGGGAAGCAAAATTTACAATATTTTGAGATAGGGCTTGAAAGACAGTGTATGACCAATTAGTATAATGAAAGTCATGTGAATTTATTTGCCACAAGAAAATTTACATAATAATAAATGTTTTTATTCTATGTGTCCTCCTTCTTTCTTAATAACTGCCTTCACACGCTTCCTGAAACTTGCACAAGTGTTCCTCAAATATTCGGGAGACAACTTCTCCCATTCTTCTTGAATAGTATCTTTAAGAGAGTCGACATTGCTGTTCAATGTTCTAAAATGCCCCAAATAGCATAATCCAAAGGGTTTAGATCTTGGCTAGAAGGCGGCCCTAAAGATGATTAAAAAAAATTGCTAAAGTTGGATTTGCAGAAATCTTGTATTTTTCCAGATGTGTGGGCTGGAGCACCATCTTGTTTCCATACATAATTACCATCTGGGTAGTTTGCTTTAAGCCATGGCAATACCTGGTTTCTCAGAGGAGTCTTGTAGTAAGTATTAACACTGATCTTTTCATCAGCTTTGTAGAATTTTATAGTCCTTTTCTTTCCACTGGAAGCCACAACAACAAAAGCCAAACTTGAGCAGGATGTTTTGTTTTGAATGTCCCCTTAACCTCAGCTGTCGATTTTGCAATAAATCTGTTATTTCTGCAGTTCAGAACAGCATCAACAGTGAAGATCTTTTCATTTGAAAAGATCTTTACAAAGGAGGACTTTTTCTTGAGCTATGTAATAATTTTCTTTCACCTTTCCAATCCCTTTTCCTTCATAGCTGTTGTCAACAAGTGTTTTGGTGTTCTTGTGTAAGATTTTAACCTCAAATCATATTTTACTGCATGTCTAATGGTCTTGTTGTCTTCCTCAAGTTCAATTGCCATTTTACTCGTGGATTTGGTTGAATCCTTTAGGACTTTTGATTTGAGAGCTTTAATAAAAGCTTTGGTACGTTCTTTGTTGATTCCTCCACTTCCAGACTTCCTCGTTAAAGTTTTGCTCATAGCCATTCTATTCTTTACATTATAAACAGTCATTATGGACACTCCAACTATTCTTGAAATCTCCTTTGGTGTAATGAGTCCATTCAGCTAATCACTCACTCTTTGATGTTTGCTTTCCTGATGACTCATATGGGCAAAAGTTTCTGAAAAGGTAAGGGTAATAGTGTTAAGTATGATTATGACATCAGTATATGCTAGGTTTCAAAGGAATTGACCTAGTGCCAGCTGAGAAAAAACAACTTAACTTTCATTGTAAATTTTGCTTCCCCACCTTGTAGAGAGAGGGGGAGAGGGAGAGAAAGAGAGAGAGAGGGGGAGAGAGAGAAAGAGAGACAGGGGGAGAGACAGGGGGGAGACAGAATGCAGGAGATAGAGAGCAAAGAGAGAGAATGAGAGTGAGAGAGAGAGAGATGCCACTTCTCGCAATTTGAAGTATTTTAAAGAAAATACGATGAGTCATTTCTAAACGTAGCGTCAGTGCTTTTTTTATAAATCACGTTTTACCGAGACTAAACCTTTGCCTGAGGTTTTAATCAACCATTCGAGTAAGAAAATTGCAGGAAATCATTTCTTTAAGGCAACTAAAGCTATGTGCTTAGTTATTCAAACCTATCATTTTGAAAAGAATATATTTTATACGTTTCTAATTTACTCATTCTTGTAATTTATTTACTTTTGTAATCTACTTACAAAATTACATATAATTCCTTATCGGAAATACATTGTCTTTAAATATATCATTGCAATATATTATTGTAATTATCTGACAATTATGACATATTAAGCGCTAAATTTAATTACCTCTTATATTTTAAACTCAGACAAGTCAAACATGAAATATTCTTGTTTCATAACCTACAGTTACAAATTACAATTTTATTACAGCACTCATATCCATACCAATTATACTAATATGCTAGGCTTATTATCAACGACGTACTTGTTATATATTCAAAGTAACTAATTAGACTCTTGGAAATAATTCTCCTACAAATTTCGAGCAAATTTCCATCTTCTTTAATTCGTACTAGTTTCACTATATACAATATATTCGTTTTTCAAAGGGGTAAGATGAATTTGTGAATGATATAACTTTCCATTTCAAAATTTGATAAATATTATCCAAAATATACAGGACACTTGTATAAACTTTTCATATTTTTAAAGACGAGCCAAAAGCCTGTCAATGTCAATGGAAGTCTAAGTGGGTATGACATTCACTAACTCTAGCGAGAAATAGGTATTTTTATTAGACTTGAAAAATTAGAAACTTTCAATAAGACCATCAATAAGCACTTTTGTGTAACTAAGACATATTTCACCAAAAGGTAAGTGCATCTCAAATTACTTAGACTTGTAAATACGAGTTAACACATTGACAATCATTTTGATCGTAAGGAAATGGGAAAATACAAAAGTGA
>NC_043004.1:19072956-19097956 GCF_006345805.1 Octopus sinensis
AGTTTCTCGTTGCCGTTCATCAGACAGTTTTTGCTAGAATGGAACCGATATATCAATTCAATTGATATATCGGTTCCATTCTAGCAAAAACTGTCTGATGAACGGCAACGAGAAACTCAGAGTAACAGATTTTGTTGAATTTTCTGCTGCTTAAAATAAAGCATATTACTCTACCACTGGTATTTGAGTACTCTTTTTTCCACCTTGTTTCACATTTATGTGTTTACTCCGGTATACATATATACGACGGGCTTCTTTCAGTTTCCGTCTGTCAAATCCACTCACAAGGCTTTGGTCGGCCCGAGGCTATAGTAGAGGTCATTTGCCCAAGGTGCAACGCAGTGATACGGAAACCGGAACCATGTGGTTGGTAAGCAAGCTACTTACCACACAGCCCCTCCTGCGCCTATAGTAGAAGATTCTTCTCGAAGTTGCCACTTAATGTTACTGAACCCGGAACCATGTGGTTGGGAACAAACATCTAACCACCCAGAATGCACAAATGTTTACAAACTTGTCATAAAAGAAAAACAATCGATATTCTAGCAGTATTACAACTTATATACATAACTCGACATAAACCAATTGAACTCCTTTACAGAATTGAAATCAAGCTTAATATTTATTGGCAAAATGTAAATACTCTTCAAACACGATCTCACACTATTTCTCTACAATACAATTCGCTACGTACCCTTTATGCATTAAAGTAAACTACTGAAAACATCAGAACACATTATGCACTTTACAAAGAACGACAAACTTCGTTATCATAATCCCGTACATATCACTATATCAAGTATCACATCACACTATCTCACATATCTCCATTCTATAAAAAAAAAAAACAGAAACAGCTTAAGCCGTCACGAGTAATGTCTCCTTCGGTAACTTTTAATAGAGATAATTATTATTTTGGTAATTATATTGTTGGGGCTGTAGGTATTCATGAGTATGCATGAAGAAATTTAGGTCAACATCTCTTACACTATGACAAACTATTGTTCAGCACGTTTTCCTCACTAGAGATTTTTCAGTTCAGAAATATTCCGAAATATCACGGAATTCATTATCAGGATGTTATTAAGACTGAAAATTTCATCGTACTTTATGAACTTTATGAGATTTACTTGGTTATTACCATATTGTGAATGTATAGGAAGAAAGCGCCCAAGAGGCCATACTTCCATCCTAATTTTGCACCAAAAAGGATGCAAATTTTCTTTCTTTACAAGGTTAATGGCATGTTATAGGTGGGTCACATTATCAAAATCACGAAAGAAACGCAATTGCTTGCCCCAGCCTGTGAAACTTGATCTTTTTCCTTTTGAAGTAATTGTAAACTGCAATGCATATACTACTACTACTACTACTACTACTACTACTACTACTACTACTGATGCTGATGTTGCTGTTGCTGCTGCTGCTACTGCTGCTGCTACTGTAACTGCCACCACCAGCAGCACTTTCACGACGTTGAGAAATGTTTTATGATATTTAGTTACGGTAAGGCGGCGAGCTGGCAGAATCGTTAGCACGCCGGGCGAAATTCTTAGCGGTATTTCGTCTACCGCTACGTTCTGAGTTCAAATTCTGTCGAGGTCGACTTTGCCTTTCATCCTTTCAGGGTCGATTAAATATGTACCAATTGCACACTGGGGTCGATATAATCGACTTAATGCCCCTTTGTCTGTCCTTGCTTGTCCTCACTGTGGGTAGCCCCTTGTGGGTAGTAAAGAAATAGGTATTTCTTCTGCCGTTACGTTCTGAGTTCAAATTCCGCCGAGGTCGACTTTGCCGGGCGAAATGCTTAGTGGTATTTCGTCTGTCATTGCGATCTGAGTTCAAATTCCGTCGAAGTCGACTTTACATTTTATCCCTTCGGGATCGATAAGTTAAGTACCAGTTGCGTACTGAGGTCGATCTAATCGACTGGCCCCCTCCCGCAAAATTTCGTGCCTTGTACCTAGTGTAGAAAAGGATATTTAGTTACGGTAATTGTTTGCTGATTTTAAATACCCGTCGAAGTAAACTTTGCCTTTCATCCTCCATATCAATGGAATAAGGAAATTGTGAAGTACAAGATACCATTTATTCGACTAAAGTTTTTGTCATTTTGCCCAGAATTGTTAGCGTGCTGGATAAAAGTGGTATTTCTTCCAGCTTTAAGCGCTCTGAGTTCAAATTCCACAGCACTCAGAGCAAAATTCTTAATGGCATTTCGTCCATCTTTATGTTCTGAGTTCAAATTCTGCCGAGATCGATTTTGTCTTTTAACGTCGGGTGAAAATATCATGAGTACCAGCTGAGCGCTTGGGATGGATGTAATCAACTAGTAACTCCGCACCAAATTTCAGGTCTTGTGCCTACATTAAAATGGTTCATCATCATCATCATCATCGTCGTCGTCGTCGTCGTCATCATCATCATCATCATCGTCATCGTCGTCGTCGTCGTCGTTGTTGTTGTTGTCAGTATTCTTTGTTGATATTAGTTAATGATTTTATAGAGGATAGGTCGAAACAGGATCTTGGTAAGCATTTTCCCCAGCGTTGTAATGATTTTACCCGCTTTCCGCTTGCCTATCTTCTGACACATTAACAGTTTAAATAAAGCTCAACCTATGTTTTCCACTGTAGTGATAAAAATGATACTGGATTGAAATCTATAAGTACCAATTTCTTAATTTGACATATTTTCTCACCTTTGTATGAGAAATCAAATGAAAATTTCGATTTGAAACTTCATAAAAACCAGCTGTTGTTGATATTGGTTATGTCATTTAAGTACTGCGTTGATTGAGGATATAGGCGTTCCACCCATGATCATCACATTTTTTGGTAAATATTACTCTCTCTTTTTACTCTTTTACTTGTTTCAGTCATTTTGACTGCGGCCATGCTGGAACACCGCCTTTAGTCGAGCAAATCGCCCCCAGGACTAAATTCTTTGGAAGCCTAGTACTTATTCTATCGGTATCTTTTGCCTAACCGTTAAGTTACTACTACATTATTTGGCAACTATTTCTAGTAGACCTAACTACTAAGTAGAGGATCCTTCGTCAATCCTATTATAAACTTACGTCAATATTTTGTCCTTGATGAATCTTTAGTTACCGCTAGAAATAGTACCCAAGTCTCCTTCAAAACACATTTTGCGACATTATAAAAACGGAAGTCGTAGCTTATTGGATTAATGAAAATCATAAACTTCCCGAATGATTCATAACTTTCATTAATTCAATATTTACACACGACACATACATTTGCAAATACATGAACATATCTTTTCCTCGCTAGTCCATCTATCGTGATGATCATGATATTGCTTATCGCTTTGACGGAACTTTTCGCACAGATGTTCTGCTGGCTGGTTTATTTTCCACCCAACTTATTTACTGCACAGATCCCAAAACGCTTTCCTGAAAGAGTCTGTGTGAAGGTTCTCCAATGACTCTGGATTAACGATCAAGTATAATGAAGAGTATTTTTTGGAGGCTTTGTACCACACCTCGCTGTGCGCTAGTCAAAATTTTATCCACAAAAAAACTCAGTAAAATCGTCGTCTTCTCAAGCACTACAAACCGACCATCACATTTAGGGTCTGCAAAAGAATTTGATGATTGGATAACACTACGCAATTAAGGCCTTCAGTTCTGGGACCTTATTCTACTTAAAGAAATGTTAGATTTTGCGCAAACAGTTCAGTTTTAGCACGGCAGTTGTAAACACTCGCAAACACGTAAATACAATAACATATTTAACTTTGCGAAAGAAGTCATTCTGGTCCCATATTTTTACATTATATTCTTCTGTGTATTGTATTGGTTTATGGGATCTTAACTTCTTCAGTCCAGGGAATTTAAAACAGCTAAAATGAAATATTTTGTGAAGAAACAGAATGTAATATAACCTCATGTCTCATCTGCAGTTAGTTATCTAGGATAAAATGAAGCTGTGTAAAACGAAATGTAAAATAAAATTGAGAATCAAATTGCTTCCCATATTTTCTGAATAAATGGACAAAGTTCAGCACTATGTCGTTATATTTCTTTCTAAAGAGATAATATTTTTTTCCACAAGACACGTTTTCGAACGACACGTTTTATAATAAAGGAAATATCTTAACTATTTCCTTTTAAAAATAACACAAAATATTTTAAAACCACTGGTCTGAGGGTTGATTTTGATAACACCGTATTTTTTTTTTACAGTGCTTGTTTCCATATTTAGATGTATTAAATATAAGTGCATTCAACGGGGTGGGACTAATCATTAATTAATTACTGCTTTAATTATCTCCAGTTGGGGTGAGAAAATTAATGCAGGATATTTACTGCAGTATAAAATAGAAATATAGAACGGGAAGCCACTGAAATGTATCTGTTACCACCATGAAAATATATGCCATCACCATGACGATATTGGCTGATTCAACACTGAAGAACCCTCTTGATTATTCCCATACATCATTCATAAATGCAAATAGCAGATAAAAGTAAAATGCTTCAAATTAACATATTGATAAAATCTTTGGAGTAAACTCAATAATTAATGTTTTAGTAATCTGTGATAAGCGACTAAGACATACTGTTGCAGTTGGTAGTTAATAATTCAACATATGAACCGGAGCGAGTTACATAAACATATGAGT
Organism: Octopus sinensis; assembly: GCF_006345805.1. Classification (NCBI taxonomy): domain Eukaryota; kingdom Metazoa; phylum Mollusca; class Cephalopoda; order Octopoda; family Octopodidae; genus Octopus; species Octopus sinensis. The sequence goes on from NC_043004.1 coordinate 19,077,610, forward strand.
TAAAAGCTTCGCGATGAATAGAGAAAGCAGCTCGATTTTGGCTTCTGATTAAAGCTAAATTCATCTCAGCTCTAAGTATAATACATTGCAAAGAAATGTAACTTCTTAAACAATTAGTCTTGGTACAAATAAATAATAACCTATATTAGTTTCTGGAAAATTACGTAAAAATGATTTGCTGCATTGTAATACTGCCCTTTTGTATTTCCAAATAGTATTCTGCTTTCTTGCTTAAGAATAAAAATAGAAAGGATAAACAGATAAATTCAGTAATAAGGCTTAGAGTATCGACAGAAGAAATTAAAAGTTTCGAAGAAAAATGGATCTACATACATACATACATATGATGGGCACAGTAAAGTGCGACACGCAACCAAGATTGGGCTGAGTAGTGGGTGTGTATTGCGGGACCCTGATTATGTAATTTGCATAATTTATCTTTTACTGGTTTCAGTCATTTGACCGCGGCCATGTAGGGACTCCCGCTTTGAGTCGCTAAGCATTTTCCCTGCGTGATAACGATACCAGCGCTCCCGTTTGCAAAATATTTCATTACTGCTATATAATCATTTCGATATTTCTCGTGAGTACTATAAAGCTTTTGAATGCCATACCTGTTTGCTACTCATGATATCTCTCTTTCTCTGTGTATATATATATATATATATATAATATATATATATATATTATATATATATATATATATATATATATACATATGTATATGTATATTAATATATAGTTGTGTATGTATGTGTGTATGTGTGTGTAAATTTACTCCGTACTCACTCACTTCTTCCGGTCTCTGAATCAATTAGCTCTAGATTTCTATGTCGGCTATCATATAGCGTATCTTCCTAGATGTTGCATGCCACTCAGAGAAGTTTAACTTAAAATATTTTGATTCTCAGGCCACATAATAGCTCAAAGTGATATAAATCTAAGGTCGTGTAAGAGCGGATTTAATCAGCTTATATTATTAACATCGGATTCGCATTTCGGGCGAAGTACGACTCACGCAACTATGAATAACTACAAATTGTTCCCAGTTTTATTGAGGAGAGAGAGAGAGAGAGAGAGAGAGAGAGAGAGAGGAGAGAGAGAGAGAGAGAGAGTAATTCCAGCACATATAAAATTTTAGAATCTTGCAACCAGGAATTATAAATTTCGAGGGTTAAGAATTTTATTGAGTTGAACTATATATATTTTATGACGTTTTGTAATATTTGATAGAGATCTCAGTGAAAATTTATACTATGGTTTAAATGGATATGTTTGTTTCAAAATAGTCTATGGCGAGAGCAGTGATCAGTGAACTGTCGGCAGCGGGTTTGACCAGCTGAAAACTTCATATCATTTGCCCTCACACATAGCTAACTATGTCAGGTTGTCCGCAGTAAAATCTCTTATCTTTATTAATCTTTGGTTATTGAACAACTAAATTTAATATCGGAGATACATCAATGGTAAAAATGAAAATTCACCCACGTGCGACATTTTAAGCGGTAAATATTTCCTCTTTCCTAAAGAATGGAATAGCAGAGTCTAACTGTGTCTCATATGCAGCTACACTGTATTTTACAGTACTCATTGAATCGAAGAAAGGTATGATTAACAATATATGTTTATTTGTCTGTTGAAGTAAGCCGGTAAACCAGCTAGTATAACATTTATATCAAGCCACAATTTCACCGATTCCTGTAGGAAAATATATCTTAAAGAGTCGTTCCATAGTACACAAAATGTTTCACGTCATTAAAAATATAACAATTCCCTCATTGCAAATTCTGACTTTTTCTCTTTTTTCATTAGTTTAAAAAATGTGCATTCAACTTGAATTCCAAACTTATTCAAATTCCTCCTCCAAAATGCAACCCAAGTTCACAGTCTAATGAAGGCAAACAATTCGGAAGAATATCCTTCTTGTGGTCGGCTACCACCTGTTATTCCCATCTTTCAGTGTAATCCTATCGGATGGTTATACATCCTAACAACTTAGGATAATATAATAATAACGAAAATGACTCGTGGATGGAAATTTATAGACTTTATCATTAATGTTTTTTTTGCTGGTCTGATATTTTTACTTAAAGACGTTTACCATTTTACACCAATCAGAATACTCCGTTAAAAGTTTTGGGCGTACTTGTGAATCGTCATAGCACACCTAAGGGAAAGACGGGAGTAAAAAGAAAACGAAAAACGCAGTGGACGTTATTTGTGGGTCTTCACAGAAAGCTCCACGCCACCTAAAAAAAAATAACATTACATTTGACCGAAGAAAGCTCATACCTCCTCCTCACCTCTCGTGTTTCGCCTATGATAGAACAGGCATGAGGGAAATAATAAAACAAAGTTCATTTTAACATTATCAGTTCAGAACAATATACGAAGATGACAGAAAGGATAAAATTCACATTAAGAGAGGTGCAATTAACTATACTGCATAGTTTATGATATTTTTTTCTCGTTTGGATTACACCACATTTTAGATCAAATTCAAGATAATGGTTATCTAACGTCTGCCCTCATTCATACCCTTTGGTCTCGCTTTAGATCATTTATCATTAGTTTGGCAACCAGAATGCGTTAACATCAATAGTGTAGTATAAATGTTTTCTATAAATATATTATTTTGTTATCGTTATAAGCAATATTTAGTGTCTGCTGAGTAGCTGTCTACGATTTTCTTAAAGGGGTGTACTGTCTTTTCAGAGTTATGTACATAATTTATCGATAGGTTTTTTGTTTGGTTATTCATACCAATTTACCTCCATTATTTTCAAGTATCACTGTTCTTTTCTTTGAATCTATTGTTTGTATACATATTTGTTGCATATCATATGTACCTACTTAGTCCTTAAAAAAAGAAATTCCTAATTCACTCAGTGAATCTTTTTCTGGTTGTGCCAACAATGTTATATGATGCAGAGACGTGGATGCTGAGAGAGGTGGAAAGGAGGCGACTAGATGTGTTTGAGATGAGGTGTTTGAGGGCTAAGGTTGATGTGACACGGATGGACAGGATGAGGAATGAGGAGATGAGAAGGCGAGCAGAAGTGAGAGAAAAACTAACAACCAGAATGGATAGACGAATGTTGAGGTGTTTTGGCCACATGGAGTGGATGGATGAGGAATGGATGGTAAAGAAGGTGGTTAAGGCAGAAATAGTAGGCAACAGAACCAGATGCAGACCTCGGTTTGTGTGGATGGATGGAGTAGGGAAAGCTTGGTGGTTAGAAGTGTTGGAGTGAGAGAAGTAAGAGAATTTATAAGTGATAGAAAAGCCTGGAGAGTGTTTGTGGACGGAGGAGTAAATTTGATAGGGGTACAGAACCAGCATTATGCGGTGGGGATAAGCCTGCATACGCTGTCAGGCTCCACTGCTGATACTGAGGGTTGCGTTCTATGCCTTCACGCGAGCATATAGAACGGAGCTCGCCTCTTTGAGCTGGGAAATGGGTGGAATGCCCGGTTTGTGTCATGTTGTGGCTACCCCTGCCAAAAACACGGGTGCTAGGCCTGGGTATATGCAGAAAAATATACGCGTATATAAATATAAATATATATATATGTGTATACATATATGTATATATATATATATATATATATATATTATATAAAAGGGCTTAGTAAAATAAATTACTTTGTCGCATACTGAACTCATTAGAAATAGCAGCTAAAAAACTTTTTTAAAGCTATTTCTAATACTTAAAGAAAATCTCTCTCATATATAGTGTTTGCTTAATTCAACTCACAAAAGTTTGGGGTAAGGACATCGAAAAATCAAATGATTTTTCGATGTCCTTACCCCCAAACTTTTGTGAGTTAAATTAAGCAAACACTATATATGAGAGAGATTTTCTTTAAGTATTAGAAATAGCTTTAAAAAAGTTTTTTAGCTGCTATTTCTAATGAGTTCAGTATGCGGCAAAGTAATTTATTTTACTAAGCCCTTTTATATAATGTAATATTTGAATTCGCCTTGAATGGTCCCTTTGCATACTGAACACTTGGTGAAATTGATTAATAATTAATTAATTTTGCCCTCAATGTTGAAAATATATATATATATATATATATATAGATATATATATATATATATATATATATATATATATATATATATATATATATATATATATATATGTATACATATATGTATATATATACATATATATGTCTGTATACATATATGTATATATATACATATATATATATGTATACGTATATATATATATATATATATGTGTATATATGTATGTGTAGATATATATATATATATATATATATTATATATATATATCCTTGTCTTTACCTATAGTTTATGACCATAACAATTTTGCCTATGTTTAAATATAGGTAGAATACCGGTAGTATTTTGTATACTTCTGTCCTTTACACGGTTATTTTAACCCCTAACTCACCAATCTTATATATATATAATATATATATTTTGAAAGGTCGCTGGACCGTGTAACATGTTACCAAAATGCTTGAGCTTAGTAGAACTATTCCACACCCCACTCCTATGCTTGATGTAGTTAGATAACAACCATCATAATCTGACATAGTGTATATACTGAATTCGAGCCACTATATAAGGGAAACGAACAAACTAATGGAAACCGTTATTTAAAATCATGTACTCATTTTTACTAAGCCGACTGCTGTTAATACGTAAGCCCGTTGAGCCCCTTACATATTTCAGCCGAATGCTGTTGTATCCAGATGGTGTAGTTCTGCGCACTAGTATTTATTCAAGAATGCATTTAAAAAAAATATTTTATATTGTTTGTTCATAATACGGGGTAATTTATCGACCATATTCCGTTCAGTAATATGTTAAACCGGTTTACATGAAAACGGCGTAGGTCTTCTGAAACACGTGTAGACCATATGAAGAATAAAAATGCCGGTTTTCCTTTCTGTATTCATTTGTTTATGTATGTATGTGTTTGTGTGTATGTGTGTGCGCGTGCGTGTGCGTGTTTGTGTCTCTGTGTGTATGTGTAAGTGTGTGTGTGTATATACATACATACATGAAAACTTATGTTTCGAGAGGTAATTTGACAGATAAATGTAATTCCTTTAATGTAATATTTAGAAGCCTTATAAGCAATGTGTAATGCGAAATCCCGAGCAGCTGTAATGTTGGTGTTTACAATAAATACATATCTTCACTCTACTCTTTTTCTATTTTACTGAGTATTTTTCCTCTTGCTTGTAAATCCAAATAGTTGTAGCTGTCATGCAAGTATATACTCATGAATTCGTTATGAAAGAAGCTGTTCATAAAATAACATCAGGTGCAATTTCAATATTCTTTTCTACTCTAGTAGGCACAAGGCTCGAAATCTTGGGGGAGGGGACCTGTTGATTAGATCGACCCCTGTACGAAACTCGTACTTGATTTATCGACTCTGAAAGAATGAAAGCCAAAACCGACTTAGGCGGAATTTGAACTCAGAACGTAAAGATAGACGAAATACTGCTAAGCATTTCGCCCGGTGTACTAACGTTTCTGGATGCAGTTTCAATAATACCAAGTAACTGTGTTTAAATACTTTATTTCAATCATTCATATTTCTTTAGACATAGAAGAGAAGACGAAATCGATTGCTCAGTTTAGCAATGTTTACTTGTATTGCGTTCCTTAAGTATTGAAACAGTCTCATTGCAATATCATGCAAAATATTTTCTACTTTTCAGTGAGAAAATATTTTATCCTTCAATATTCTTGAAAACGAAAGTCTCCCTGAATGTCGTGTCTTTAAAGTATGATGAAAGATGGAATATTTTGGAAGACAACAAGAAAGTATTTTCTCAAAATTTTTTGTAACTTCAGATGAGAAAAATCGTGTTTAAACACTATTTGCCAACAGTGAATGTTCGCGGAAATTAGCATTTTTAGTTGAAGACAAATTTTAACAATTTCAATCAAAATGAAATAATGTTTTCTGTGTAACATTATTTATTGAGTGACTTTAAACAGCACTTATTGTGTTTGCTATTTATTTAAATTATTCGAGTTGTGCTGCTCTCTTCTTTTTATAACTGAAGTATCAAGTTATTTTCACTGTTTAATTCATTTATATGCATTATACTATATTGAATACTAAGCCAAAATGTGGCTTGGAAACTGAAATATTTCTAGTTGAAATGATGTAGTTGAAGAATATAATGGCATTAAAGACGCCTTCTCTTTTGGTAAATTTATATATCTCCGGTTAAAACATTAATTTTACTCGGTGATTCACTCTTATTATGAAAAGGTATTAAAATTAGACATTTTCTGTAATATTGTATGAGCATGCCTTCATTATTCTTAAAATTTTAAAATTCGTTTTACGATTGAACTAGCAAGGCATGAAAATATTTCCCGTCTATTTGTTTAATCCTAGCTAACATTAAAAAAGAAATTCATTTTCGAACACGAGAAGTAAAATCCATGTTAATGAATGCCAGTAAACATTTTAAGGTACACTCAGGGAAATATTCCTGGCATGTTCAGGTCTTGTTTTCAATTGCTTAGATGAACATATATTTTACTGTTCTTCTTGAGGTTGTAATTAAAGAATTATTAGATAAATGTGTGACGTTGTAATAGTTTTAGTTTCGGAATATACATTTGCCTAGAAACTAAATAATTTAAAGACGTCCTCCACATGTAAATCAATAACTGTTTTGGTAAGAAAAGAAATACATAAAGCATTAAAAATCGAAATGAATGTTTTGCATAAAATTGATTGTAATTAATGAGTAATATTTAAATTTTTCTGGAAATTACGGAGTCAATTCCCAAGATGTTTCGGTCTAACTGACTTTGAAGACGTATGTTTAGACTGGAAGATTATTGGTCGTAAAGAGAATAGCAACTACATATGAATGACATTTTTAACCTCGCTAAATACGTTTTACCTTTCCGTAAAAAATGTAATTCTTTTATTCACTTAACTGGTATATCCTTTCGGGTTAGTAATGCCATTAAATTTAACAATTTCGAATGATTAACGGGAGGACATGAGAGGCAAAATTACTTAACATATTGTTATGAGTTTGGCTAAGTGCAGTTCTTGGTGACCCACTTTTGGGTGTGGCGCCGGCACGTCTGCAAGAAAAGAGACAGCCCTTTGTTTACTGGAAGAGTGATGGTTTGTGGAGGGACCTTTGTGGCCTCGTGCGGTCGATTGGAGGTCGTCCTAGACACCCCTTGAATATGTGAGGAAGAAAAGTAGTGAGAGAGAGATAGAGTATAAGGCTAAGGGAGATTGAGGATAGAGATAGGCAGTAAGGGCAGAGTGCAGATAGAGATGATATTGGCAGTGAGAGAGGATGAGGGGCGATAGAGATAGACAGTTAGGGACCAGGGCAGATGGAGAGGCTATAAGCAGAAGAGCAGATGGAGATTAGGGTAGTGGGAAGGAGAGAGAGGAAGTGAGGTTTAGGCAGTTGGAGTCGGTCGTCAAAGAGGACAGTCGGATTCTGGAAGTCAGAGCGATTAGGTGGAATCTTAGGAGCAAGCGGTGGAATCTTAGGAGCAAGCAAGTTGGGATGTAAGAGTTTGGCAAGCTGGAGTTGGCAGTATTGGGAGAGAGATGGAGTGCAAAATGGGACACTGGCGATTCAGTTAGGAATTAAGGTATTTGATTATGTATTGATACGTGTCACGATGTAAAGAGACAGTGAAAAGAATTGGTGTATTGAACAGTGAAAAGGACAGTAAAGGACTTGTCGATGTGACGTTATCTGTGATGTGTTTTGCAAAAGAACTGTGAACGTTATCTTGTCGTAACAATATTACCCCTTGTCGTAACAATATTATCCCTTGACTTCAAATGCATAAACGTTTGCAAATTTCACTTGCAAGAAAGCTACTGAAAGCATAGCTATATCAAAAAATAACCAAAAGAATTGCTATATCAAAAAATAGCAAAAAGAAAGAAGAAATAAAATTTCGAATTATGCTTTACATATTAACCCCGAAAATATGAAAGGCAAAGTCATTGTGATCTGAACATTGAGCTCAGAAAGTATTGAAATTCTTACGACTGTAGCATTGTGGCGTAATATATGTAGCTCACATAGAGCACTACACTACGATGTTTTACTGAGGTTTAGTCTAAATAGCCAAAAGGTGCTTGTCCCTCCAGAAATATGTGTTGCTTATTTCGTCCTTGTAAAAATTTTAGCAAGACTAGAAACTTGAGAAATTGTCCTTTTTTCAGTCTACGGAGCTATGAATTATCATATACGCACTTTGTCTCCTCCGTCTACAAACCTGTTTATTTTTTAAAAAATATACCGTGCGTTTCAGGTTATCCCAAAACGTTATGCGCGTCGTTATGAAAATTTGGCTAATCAATTTAGCTAAGTCCCAAACTGTATACCATATTGAAAGCTTTATGATACACATTTTTCCATGAACAGAAGACAGGTGAACGTCTTAGAATATAAATGAAATCGAACCCCTTATATCACTCACCGCAGATAGAATTTAAAAACTGTGGTGCAACATTTTATTTATTTTCCAAAGAGAGATTAAAATAGTAAATAAACGCCTTACAATTCAAATCATACAAAAGCACGGTAGTGCTTCGAGAATTCATTAATCTACTTTTGCTGCGCTTGCAGCGTTGTGCAAGTTACACTGAGCAGTGAAGCTGAATCATAGATTTTATACACTTCAAATAAATATAAACTGCTAATACCTCCTGTTACTGAAGTTGGCCAACTGGTCAGATTGATCTCGCTTTTCTATTCACTGAAATATGAAACTTTTAATTAAATTATTTAGTCTAATTAACACAGCAAGATTATAACTGTAAGCTTAGTTTTGTTTTTAATTTCAAATAATCTTAAAACGTTATCTGTATAGAGCACTACTATAAATTAAATTAATACACATTATTAGCGTATATGCAGCGATGCAGGTTAGACAAGTTTAAGTGAGTATTCTTTCTCTTCTTAAAAAGTGAGTAACCTTAAAAGATGAAGTTTCCAGCCTGTTTTTCTCGTTACGGTGAGATATAAACCTATGATATAATCAAATAGTTCAATGTTCAGAGAGCGACTAATAGTCATTCTTTTAATACCGTACGTCACACATTTCAGTCATAGGTGTGCGTGTGCATGTGTCAATACTTACGAGCGGAAGAAAGAATGCTCAATATGTTATATAGCTTTTATATATAACATCAAGAACTAATTGAGGATTTGCACAGTTTCTGTGCAGAATACGACACGACGTTATCTTCAGTAAGGTAACCGAAATTATCGTCTTTAACGCATATAACGAACAACCGAGTTGGAGATTGAAGCCTTAAAAGCCTTGTCTCACGGCCTCTTTTTCTTATTTTCTGTCTATCTGCCTGCCTGTCTCTCTGTATGTCTATCTATGTATGTACGTATATATCTATCGATCTATTTTATCTATCGATCTATTTGTCTGTCTCTCTATCCATCTATCCACTCACAGACACATACATGTATACATATACACATATAACCTTTTAAGACTCAGTATATTACTGAAATGCTCGTTTAATGCTTTATTTTAAAAAAAGTTTTAATCTATCACCCTCAGCTTTTTTTCCATTTCCTTCTCGAGGCCACAGGAGGAGACACTTGCCGAAAGTGCCATGCGTTGGGACTGAAACAAGTTCTATGTGGGTGGAGGGCAAAATTCTTAACCTATAGTCACATACACGGGCACAAAACACATTCGTAAAATTCATATCAATAATTGTGTCACTGATGCAAGAAAAAACAGTAATGACTAAGACTTCAGAATAGCCTATAATGATATGTCTGTTACAAACTATTATTGAACGTCAGCTACCCAGTTATTTTCATAATTACACGATACCTCTGCGATGAAACTATGCCATGACCAGCTCAGAGAAATGTGACGAAAGATATTGACTCCATGATAACCAGTCGATACTATTCAGACATAAGCGAAAATTGAATATAGCAGTTTTTTGTTCTTAAATGTATATATATATATATATATATATGGTACTTCGTCGCTTACGACGTCGTGGGTTCCAGTTGATCCAATCAATGGAACAGCCTGCTCGTGAAATTAATGTGCAAGTACCCTTAACGTAGCCCTCGGAGATATTCAGCGTTACACAGAGTGTGACAAGGCTGGCCCTTTGAATTACAGACACAACAGAAACAGGAAAAGTGAGAGAAAGTTGTGAAGAATGAGTACAGCGGAGCCTCGAAACCGCGATCCTACAACAACTGCCCTAACCACTGGGCCATTGCACCTCCACCTATATATATAATATATATATATATATATGGTACTTCGTCGCTTACGACGTCGTGGGTCCAGTTGATCCAATCAATGGAACAGCCTGCTCGTGAAATTAATGTGCAAGTACCCTTAACGTAGCCCTCGGAGATATTCAGCGTTACACAGAGTGTGACAAGGCTGGCCCTTTGAATTACAGACACAACAGAAACAGGAAAAGTGAGAGAAAGTTGTGAAGAATGAGTACAGCGGAGCCTCGAAACCGCGATCCTACAACAACTGCCCTAACCACTGGGCCATTGCACCTCCACCTATATATATATATATATATATATGTATGTATGTGTGGGTGTATATGTATGTGTGTGTATATATATAAATGTATATATGTATATGTAAATATATATATATATGTGTGTGTGTATATTTTTGAGTATGTGTGTATAAAGATATGTGTGTGGCTGTGTGTGTGTATAGATATTTATATCTGTAAATATGCTTAAGGATATAGTAATGTATATATATATTTACTAGGGTTTAACTGTAGATATGTGTGGAGATGTGTGGGTATATTTAATGCCGTGTATTTAATGCAGTGCATATTGAGGCATACTTGCATACGTCCGGGCATGTTAGTTTATATATATGTGTATGACTACATGTATATACACACACATATACATATGCTATAAACTTATAAAGCTAGTAACTTGTAGTGGCGGGTTTGGGTAAACTGACCATTCATCACAACGATATCGAATTACAACCTCATTAAGAAGTTATTTATGACTACTACCATCCCATCCCATCAAAGCCAAAATATTATTCTCAGCTCTTTTAGTATCTTATCTCTTTGTCTCTTACTCTACCTTATAGTCTCAATTCTTTTGTTTTTATTAAAAAATTTTTCTTTGTTATTTTATTCTTATTTGGGTAATTCTTATTTATATGTGGTTTTAACTTTATTTTTACTTTTTTAATTATTTTTGCTTTTACTACCCTTGTCTTTTGCTTTCATTGTCTTTTATTTCCAGTACCCTAGCCCCTTATTTCTTATTTTAAAAAATTTTTAACGTTTATTTTTTAAAATTTTCTCTCTCTATTTTCTTTTCTCTCTACTCTTCTTTTTTCTTTTTTTCTTTCTATTTTATTTTCTTTCCTATCTTATACAAGAGAATTGAATACAAACCCAATTCAATCTCTTTAACATTCACTCTATGTTGACTGGTGATACACTATGGGCAGATATTCGAAATCCAATGAATTTTTATACATTTATACAGTTAGGAAATTTTACAAATACTCTTCCTCAGGGAGATATGATATACCTATTATAATGGGTAATACTACATGTATTTTTCATATTTTTTATATTGTGATGTAACTCTTTGGAATAACAATGTTTGCGGCTGAAGAGAGCTTTAAACCATCTTTTATATCAATAATACCCTGATGTAAGAACGGATTGTTTATATAGCTTGAAGCACGTGTACCGCGATATCCTTTGTGTTCTGGTTTTAATTTTATTTGATATATTCTGTCACCTCTGCCACTATCTGGCATATACAGGTGCTTACACTTATCAAGTATTCACCCTAAATTTACAGCACCTAATATATGTATACATATACATGCTGAAAAACGCGCACGCACCCATGCTATATGGGATCAGTAAATAGAAGCTATAATTCCATATGCAACGAGCATCTTTGAAGCTTAAGGCACAGGGAGAAGCGAGATACTACACACCCCGATCTTAAATCTGGTAACTTTAAAACGAGAACGTCAGCTACAAAAAAGATCCTTTCTAAGATCAAACCCTAATATAATGGGTCAAAAAGATATCCCATATGCCCGCGCGAAAACTTTATATTTTAAAAATCTTAAGAAACTTATCTTTTAAAAACTTAATAACAGAAGAAATATGCTTTTTTTGTGTTCGCATTTAAAAAAAATATTTATTAGCGAAAATTAAAAATAAATCAGCAGGCACAGTATAAATCATTCCAGTATTGGTTTATGTGTTTTTGATATCCACAAGGCACATTTACCCCGAGTCTGAGAAATGGTGAAATAAATGCATAATTTTCCCAGAAAACTCTTGGTGGCTGTATTTTCAAACGCATGCAGTTTTTATCTTAATAATATGCATACTTCCTACTTATATGGTCACTAAAGTGACGGAGGGCCGTTCTACTTGTTAAGCCTTACCGCGCAGTATATGTGTATGATTGTGTGTGTGAGTGTGAAGACAAACCCGAAGGCTTTGTAAGATACGGAGACAGAGTGACTATAGAAGTCTCTTAGTACAATAATAATTATATAATATATATCATAATAATAATATATATATCCTAATCTAAAGCGACATTTTTCACATAAACAATTGCCTGAACTATGATGAGCTACCCCAGGCCAGAATCAAACCCTCATATCAAGGCTAACATGGCTCCACGCGCAGCAATTTGGGCCAAACGCTCAGCCATCAATTTCAGCCAGTTTATGAATATATACTTTAATTTTTCAATACTACATATAATATTTGTAAACAAACCCGAAATGCTTTGTGAGTTACGGAGATACTGCGACTATAGTAATCTCTTAGTACAATAATATAACTATATAATGATATATCATAATAAGGATATACATATATATTCCTATTTAATGCACAAGTATTCGAACACGCGCTTACGCACACTAATGATTCACACAGTGCTGATATGCACAGCTCATACATACTTTCAAATATTTCGGCACGCAATTATTCACACATAGCTGGTACTTAGCCGCACTCATCCTAGTAAGCATACTAGCACATATATCTGATACGCAGCCGCACACATACGTGAACACATTCCAACAAACACGCACATACACACTAACAAGCTGATGTCTTCATCTCTCTCACACACATACACACCAGCTTACATTCACGCGAATCCCGCCACGCGCACACATATAGCTCATACAGAAACATAGGCATCAGACATCCACACCCTCGCGCTCATAAATCTAGTATGCATACACACACACACACACACGCATGTGCACGCATGCACTGGCTTTATATTTGATGGCCTGCAATTCCATTCAATGGCCGACCAGACAGCAAGGCGCCACCAACTTTCTTCCCAATTAAGTGGTCCAAGAATTTTTCCTTTTTAATGCACCTGGTGTCACTGGAATAAGAGAACCATATGATCTCTAAATGTTTCCGTACGAATTAAGAGAATCAAGCATCGACAAAGCCAGAAAGACTTCGCCTAATCAGTAGATAAGAGCTATGTGCTGTGATATGCACTGCCAAAATGTGTAAAACATCAATGAATTTTAGCATGTAATAAAATCCATACATGTGACGCCAGCCATATATGTATGCGGACACTGCATACATACATACATACATTCATTTATACATATATACATATATATACCACACAGAGACATATATATATATATATATATATATATATATATATAATATATATATATATATATATATATACAAGAAAAAGCAACAAGAATGGATTAGTTGTTCAGTACAATTGTTTCATACGAAGAACAGCTTTATTAAAAGTTAAGTACCGCATTCATGTGAATTCATTGGAACTCACTTGAATCTTAATTGTTTTACTGAAGATATATATATATATATATATATATATATATATATATATATATATATTATATATATTGCATATCTACATACATATATGTACATACCTACATATATATATATATATATATATATATATATATATGTATGTATATATACATGCACATATGGGTACAGGTCATCAAAAAAAGTTGAACACAATGAGAAACGAAAATATAAAAACAGAAATATACAAACGAACTTTTTTTCGAACAATGAAAAAATACAGAGAAACGAGAATACAGCATAAAGAATATTCCCTTTCTTCAGTTGTCCCTGTTTCATCTACTCCGCGTTCCGAAGGTAAAAATGCAGTTTTGGGGATAAATAGATATGAGGTTATTCTATTTCAGATAATCCAAAGAAAACAAAAATAATAACCTAATGAGTATATCTGAAATGGTATCCATTTGAACATCAGGAAATAATACTTAAAGGAAATAACTCTTTAGTTTAGTTAAATATGAAGGAACTACACGTGTTTCAGTATTGGAAGATTACAATATACATACACGCGCGCGCGCACGCAAACATATATATATATACATATATATATATACATGTATGCAATCATCAGATTTACAATTATTCCAACACATTTTCAGGTCCTTTTTCAAAATATTATAAATCTAAATTTACATCCCTTTGAAAAGAATAAGCAATAAAATTAATCATTAAAAATAAAGAATAAAATTAATACTTTGTAATAAATATGAATTAATATATATATATATATATAAATTTTAATCCAAACGGGAAACAAAAAAACAACAACAATGGAACAATTACAGTATTATTATTAATAGGCGCTCAGGAAATGGAAGCAGGGAGGTATGACGTTTCGAGCGGAGCTCTTCGTCGGAGACATAAAGAAGGAAGAGAGAGGAAAGAAAGATCCCAGAGCGGGCAACAGGGAAAGAGAAAAAAGACGACTGGTGTTTACGAGTTGCACATGGTGAAAGGCGGATGTTTACGAAAACAGAGCAAAGTGGGTTTTTAAAGGCAAAAGAGTGGAGATAAGGTTGGTAACGCAACAGATGTGTGTGTATGTGTGAGTGTGTGCGTGTGCGTGTGTGTATGTGTGTGTGTGAGGCGAGATAAAAAAACACAAAAATATATATGTGTGTGTTAGTGTGTGCGTCTGTGTGTAGGCGTGTGAGGTAGGGCGAGACTAGTGGTCAGCTTAGCAGGCAAGGTCAGTAGTAAGAAAAAGAAGGAAGGAGGAAGGGAGGGAGGGGAAGGGGTGGGGCGTATGTAGCGTGCCAGCGTGTGTTGAGTAGTAGTGTGTGTGTGTGTCCAGTGTCGTGGTGGTATTAATGGCGAGTAGATTGAATGTGTGTAAGAGTAATGTATATATTTAAGCAATGTGTGTATATGTGTGCGCGTGTGTGTAACGAAAAAGGGGGGGGTTAAGGAAAAAGGACTCCAGCTGAGGGGAAGATGGAAGAGTGGTCCCGCGGAGACGGGCGTGGGAAAACCCAACGACACGCGACGGTCCCAGGAACGGGCGGGAGGTCTCGTCGGGTCCAAGAGCGAGGTGACTGCGGCGCGTATGCGTGCGCGAACCGGCGCAAGCGCGTGCGTGCATGCGCCTGCGAGTATGTGCGTAAGTATGTATGTGTGTGGATGTGTGAGTGTGTCTGTGTGTATGTCCGGGTGGCAGTGTGTCCGATGAATGTATGTGAGTATGTGTGTATGTATGTGTGTGCATAGATGTATGTCCGTGTGTGTGTGTGTGTGTGTATGTGTGTGAGTGTGTATGTATGTACGTGTGGGTGTGGGGAAGTGTGTGTATGTGCATGTGTGTGCGCGTACATACAGGTGTGTGAGTGAGTGTGTGTGTATGTATGTGTGAGTGTGTATGTATGTGTGTGTAGGATGCATGTATGTGTATGGGTGTATGTATGCGTGTGTGTATGTATGTATGTGTACGTGCGTGTGTGTGTGTGTATGCGTGTAGGTGTGCGCGTGTGCATGCATGTATGCATGCATGTGCGTATGTGTGTGTGTGTGCATGTGTGTGGGTATATATGTATGTGCGTATATGTGTGTGTATGTGCGTACATGTGTGTGTGTGTATGCATGTGTGTGTATGTAGGTGTGTAGGCGTGTGTGTATAGGTGTATGTATGTAAGTATGTATGGGTGTGTCCGTGTATGTGTGTGTATGTATGTGTGTGTATGTAGGTGTGTGGGCGTGTGTATATGTGTGTGTATGTAGGTGTGTGGGCGTGTGTATATAAGTGTATGTGTGTATGTCTGGGTGTGTCCGTGCATGTTTGTGTGTGTGTGTGTATGCATGTGTATGTAGGTGTGTGTGTACGTTTGTAATGTATGTGTGTATGCGTGTGTATGCGTGCGTGTGTGTATGTAGGTGCGTGTGTATGTGTGTGGGAATGTAGGTGTGTGTGCGTGTGCGTGTGCGTGTTTATGTTGGTGTGTGCGTATGTGAGTGTGAGTGTATGGGTGTTTGTCATGCATGTGTGTGCGCGTGCAGGTGAGTGTGTGTGTAAGTATGTGTGTGTGTATGTTTGTGTGAGTGTGTATGTGTGTATGTCTGTGTGTATGTATGTGCGTATAGGAGTATGTGGGTATGTGTGTGTGTATGTATATGGGTGTATGTATGTATGTGTGTGTGTGTGTGCATGTAAGTATATGTGTGTGTGCGTATGTGTGTATATGTGTATGTGTGTGTGTTTATGTATGTGTGTATGTATGTGTGTAGGCGTGTGTGTGTAGATGTATGTATGTATGGGTGTGTGTCCATGTGTGTTTGTGTGTGTGTGTAGGTAGATGTGTGTGTCTGAGTGAGGGTATGGCTGTGTAGGTGTGTGTGTGTATGAATGTAAGTGTGTGTGTATACAAGTGTAATGTATGTATGTAGGTGTGTGTGTGTGTGTATGTGTACGTGTGCGTGTGTATGTGTGTGTGTGTATGCGTGTGAGTGTGAGTGTATGGGTGTATGTCTGTGTGTGTGTATGTCTGAAGTAGGTATGTATGTGTATGTATGTGTGTGTGTGTGCAGGTATGTGTGTGTATGTGTGTGTGTGAGTAGGTGTGCGTGTATGTATGTGGGTAGGGATGCATGTGAGTGTGTGGGTATGTATGCATACATACGCACGCGCACATCCGAAGCAAGCCCACACACACGAAGCGCGCTCACGCAACAACGCACAAGCAGTACAACGCAAGCCCAAGGGGCCGACCAAGCCCCAGCGCGCGCCAAGGCGCGCGAGCGCAAAGGCCCTCGAACCGAGGGAACCGAGGATCCATCAGCCAAAACCGGAAAGCAGAAAAGAGGGGGGGGCTGCCTGGATGCAAAAAGGTGTATGTGTGTGTGCATTCAGTGTAAGGGTGTGCATGTGTAGGTATGTATGTATGTATGTGCCTACATGTATGTTTGCATGTGTGTGTGTGAAGTATGTACGTGCGGTGTGTGTGTGTGAGTGTGTGTGTATGTATGTGCGTATGTATGTGTGTGTGTGTGTGTAAGTATGTATGTGTGTGCGTATGTATGTATGTGTGTGTGTATGTGTGTGCGTATGTATGTATGTGTGTGTGTATGTGCATGTTGGTTTGTATGTTAGTGTGTGTTAGTATGTCTGTAAGTGTGTGTGATTAAATGTGTGAATGTATGTACGTAGATGGGTCTACGTATGTGTGTGTATGAACAGGCGTGTGGGAGGTAGGTGGGTGGGTGGGTGTGGGAGGTAGGTGGGTGGGTGTGTGCGTGTGGGAGGTAGGTGGGTGGGTGTGTGTGGGTGGTGTGTCCACAAAAAAAAAAAAATATATATATATATATATATATATACACATATTTGAGGTTATAATAGATAATGGCGTCGTGGAAAAACTAATCTTGATACCAGCAAAAAAGGAAGATATGTATTATAATTTTTCTTGCTATAATTCACGTTTAATACAGACACTTTTATTCTGAAGTATAATTGTATATCTTATAATTTGTATTTGACATTATACACTGACTTTACAAGGCTGATGCATATATATATATATATTATATATATATATATATAATATACTAATTCATATTTATAATGTATAATTTATAAATTTTAATTCTTAATATTACAAAGTATAATTTTAATTTTTAATTTTTAATATATATTGTAATCTTCCAATACTGAAACACGTGTAACTCCTTCATATTTAATTAATTTAGTGTTAACTAAACTAAGAGATAATGAAGGAAGTATAGTATATGGGGTAGAAAGGGCTCCTTAGCCGTAGTGAAGGCAATCTGTCTAGGGAGATAACCTTACAATAAATCACTCGGTCCGTAGCTTAGAAATACTGGGTTGACGTCCAGCGGGAACAGCTTTGTTTCATGGAGGGGGAAAGATCTTCTTTAGTACTTGGTTGTACAATGGTTTCCAATGTATGTAGTAGTGGAGCGCGCACACATTATTAGCCATTTGAAAAGACTATGTAAGTCTCGACCACGGGTATAATGGTTATGTTCTTTAAGTATTATTTCGTGATGTGCAAATGGATACCATGAGTTTACTTTCAGATATACGCATTAGGTTAGTTTTTTGAATTATCTGAAATAGAATACCCGCATATCTATTAATCCCCAAAACTTAATTATTATTGACTTGTATGAGATACTTTGTGTATTTCTGCATAAATATATAAATATATGATAAATAAGACCGTATGTAATGGTGAAAGTTTGGAAATTCGTTTTCCAAAATTATTTAAGTTTTATATATATTATTATTTTTTCATCTTTAATTTCCCTTAGACCCATCTTTATTATAATTTACTTTCAATTTAGCATTATGCCTTCTTATAATTTTTCCTCTCCTCAAAAGCAGAAATTTAATTTACTGCATCAAATGCCCTAACTGTGAAGATATACGTTGGTCAGACTGCCAATGCATTATCAGAATATTCACGTGAGCACCAACACCAAATTAGAGATCCTGATGTCATCAGATACCTTTAAGCATCCATCTCGAAACATGTGTTCAGAAAAAGTTTATAAAATTACCATTCAACAAACTGCAGAACTAAAGGATAAAGCCAACTATTTTGCTACAGTTGTTAATTTTGGAACACGAATATCACTACATAAACCTGAAGATTGTGTACCACATGAAAGTACAAGTTTATTTAAATATTGTAAGAATTTAAAATTGAAAATAATAGCACGTAAAAATCAGAATAAGATGGAGTTTCATTGATTAATATATTGTTCTATACACAATTATACAGACTCAGTTATATATGTGTGTGTATGTGCGCGCGTGTGTTTGTGTACGTGTGCGTGTGTGTTTGCTTGTATGTGTGTGTGCGTACGTGAGTGTGTGTGTGTATGTGAGGTATATACGCATACACATATATACAGATAAATATATTATATACATAGCAACATATGCATGCACATATTTATATACAGATATATGTATAATATACATAAATACAGTTGCATAACAACTCCACACAAGCAACCCCAAGCACCTGTGGAATTTCCCTACAGCACAAAATATCTTACTTGACCGGTTTCGCCAGAGTTGTATTTCTATATACTAGCGGTTTCTTTAATAAATAGTGTTCATTAGGCAACGGTTTTAGCGACCAGTTCAGGGTAACCAATTCCATAGAAAGTATCGGATGTAACTCATTCATTGTATTGTAAAATTTCGAGTCTCTGCTGGCTGACTAGCAGGGTGTGAGTAATTTTTAAAGAAACGTATCGATTTTATTTTCGTTTGGGTAGGTAAAAGAATGCGATACATAACAAGTTGAAACTGTTGTTAAAGTCATAGATGTGATTGAAATATGAGACATAGTAACTGTGAAAGTTGGTGAGGGATGGTAAGTTTTGATTAATGATATAACGAATTTACATCACTGAACGAGGCAAAGCTATGGGCTTCAGTAAAGTCTATAAAGATGTTACGGTTGTTGGGTTTTATCTTGGTCGCTGTGTTCTGTCGATGATATTCATCAAAGGAGAAAATGATAAACTTTAAATATATAATTGAACGCAATAATGTTGACAAACAAACGGAAAATAAGGTGTGACACATGCGTACATAGACGCACAAGCATACACACATACATGCATCCACAAACATCCACACACATACACACACACATACTGTATTATGATGCTCTGGTTGATGAACACGCATGTACATATACTTACACTTACATATATATGCGCACGCCGCACTCACAAACAAGCACGTGCGCGCGCATACACACTTGACTTACAGTTAAACAAAGGGGCTTTTATGCAAAAAGAGAGCATTGTAATACTTTTTGATACATTCCATTAAAAAGTTTATTTGTTCATAGTTTTCCTTTGTTCTCTTTTATCGCCAATTAGACACTAAAGTGGCTATAAGGATGGGTTAGACTACAAATTGCTGGCCGCTGAATAAAATCCTTGTT
>NC_043004.1:19100456-19140456 GCF_006345805.1 Octopus sinensis
ATAAATGCTGGAGAACAAGGTCAATGTTCCTGTGTGTTGATTTCGCTATACAATTAATGGATGCAAGCTTTTCACAAACATACGCTCACTGAAACAAATTAACGCTATTATATATATATATATTGATCAATATTTATATGGCGGACATTGAAGAGAAAAAAACTGCGAAATATGGTGAAACAATTTATTTTTCTTACACTTTTAATCTGCTGAGAAGACAGATGCACATCACGATATCTTATGTTCTGTTGATTAAATTATTTGTTGTATTTTACCTAATCATAAATAGTATGCTGTAACTAAGTGTTCTCAAATATTGTCTTCATTAACATCGTGAGTACCAAAGTTACTTCAAAATCCCATTTTGCTTTTGACTGTTGCTTCATTTGTTGTGGCGAGCTTTGCAAAGCAACAAGCTAGGTTCTTACAGTTTGGGTCTGTGATCTAAATTTCGATTATTAAATGAAACGCATTTAATATATTCAGCAACTACATTTAGGAAATGTATGACTATTTTAACACCATAATTTCCATTCACCAAAAATAATAACCTTAAATGCGCAGAGAAACGGCAGTATATGTAATTATTGAGATTTACCTTCATTTCACGTTGTTTGGTCTCAAGTCTATTTTGATTGAGTAAGCCTATGATCAAAAGCATTCCAGTGGCGACTATCTTGTCAAGGACTACATTATCCAGTTATCACTTCCTTATTCCATTGCACTAAGGGGCAATGTACAATATATTATAGTGGGTCAAGCGAACATTTACTGTTAAGATTTTTCAATAACGCAAGATTAAGTTAGGTGCTTCATACGTTGTATGATTGTATTCAACGTTGTTTCATTATATATCTTGCGTAAATTAACATAAATTCTTGCTTTCAAAGAATTTTCACAAGCACGCACTCACACACACACACACACACACACCACACACACACACACACACACACACACATACACACGCTTACGCACATATATATATCTTGTCGTAATTGCTCAACATGTGTAGATAAACAGCCGACAACAGATGAAGGGTCATTCTTTATATTACTTGTCTTGTATTCCATTTGTTTCTTTATTCGCAAAAACGTTCGCATTTCATGACTTCCTATACCCATAAATATATATATATATATATATATATATATATGTGTGTGTGTGTATATATATATATATATATATGTGTGTGTGTATATATATATATATATATATATACATATATATATATATATACATATACATACATATGCATTTAGATATATATATATGTACATTGTTTGTTTTCACTGTTATGTTCTTGTTAACAAATTTGGTCCCCCGCAAACCCTAAATTCTATTTTGCTTTGCGTGAGCAACTGTTTTCTCGAAGAGACATCTTGCCATAATTGTTCGAATGTGAAGTAGATACACAGCCGACAACTATTGATGGGTCGTTCTTTATGTTACGCGTCTTCTTTTCTATTTGTTTCTTTCGTTGTTCGCAAAAAGGTCGTATTCCATGTTTAAGTACTTCGTATTTCATGTTTACGTTTTATGATGTCCTGTGCGCATATATGCATATGTATATACATATATATGTAAGTCTGTACATATAAGTATGTATATATATATATATATATATATATATATATATATATTATATATATATATATATACATATATATATATATATTATATATATATACATATACATACATATGCATTTAGATATATATATATGTACATTGTTTGTTTTCACTGTTATGTTCTTGTTAACAAATTTGGTCCCCCGCAAACCCTAAATTCTATTTTGCTTTGCGTGAGCAACTGTTTTCTCGAAGAGACATCTTGCCATAATTGTTCGAAATGTGAAGTAGATACACAGCCGACAACTATTGATGGGTCGTTCTTTATGTTACGCGTCTTCTTTTCTATTTGTTTCTTTCGTTGTTCGCAAAAAGGTCGTATTCCATGTTTAAGTACTTCGTATTTCATGTTTACGTTTTATGATGTCCTGTGCGCATATATGCATATGTATATACATATATATGTAAGTCTGTACATATAAGTATGTATATATATATATAATATATATAATATATATATATATATATATATATATATATAATAATAAATCTCTGGGCGAGATCTCTTCTGGTGACGTCGATGTTCGCCTGGGGCTAAATGCATCAGTAACACCCCCACCACCCCGCCCTGACCCTAGCCACATTCAGATGGCTGATCCCTCTTATGTTATATATATAATGTTTTTCAGAATGAGATAAAACTAAGGCTGTGAAGATTTTAGAACATTTAAAGATAGAATGTCTTACAACTGCTTCCAGGATATTTATTATACCCTTCATCGGAGACGGTGTGAGAAAATGGTTAAGCAATAGTTAATTTAGATAAGATACGAAATAGAGAGGGAAATGGAGGAATGAAAATAGATGTAAGATATACAGGGATATTGCATTTGTAGATCCATTATTTAGGCAGAATGGTATACATATAAGATTCCAATACTTTGCGAGTAAAATCCAGTAATATCTAAAATTGGTCATTCCAAGTATAGAGTTTGTACGCAGTGCTACTGAATCAAGGGTTTTTTTAAAGTGACCTAAAAGTAGGGAATGTATTTGTAAGTTGAAATCTAAAACAAGAAGAAAGGAATAAAGAAAAGAGAAAAAAGAGAAGAAAAAACAGGAACAGTGGATTAAAGAAAATAAAGAAAAAAGGAAAAAAGATAAACAAGGAGAGATATTATAAAGGAAAGCGTACCAGTTAGTGGTCAGTCAAGATAATTTGAAAGTAGGAATGGGGAGATGAGTGAGAGTAATAGAGAAAGGTTTTAGAGGGTAAAAAGATAGAAAGAATGGGTGTGTTAGAAAGAGAGAGAGAGAGGGGTATAAAAAGTAAAGGAGTGTCAGTTATGTAGTGATAGAGTGTAAGTGATGCGGCAGAGAGAGAGAGAGAGGGGTAGTATTATGGAAAGAAGAATTTGGGAATATAGATTAGGTGGTTGGACAGGTCACTGCTTAGTTGTAGAAGAATATATATATGTGAAGATGTATGCATAAATATATATATATATATATATATTAGACATGTATATATATATTTATACAGATATTATACATATCAATATCTACATATACAACTCGTACCCATGTGTATATGTACACACGCACATCCATATATACATGTATCTGTATGTATTATCTCCCCTGTATACGCAGGTATACGTACCTTGCATTCATACTTACATTCACACATACACACATACATACACGCATACACACACATACATTTACACGCACATATGCATTCACGCATATACACACGAATATAATTAGATGGTTGTGATATTCAAGTATGAGTGAGGAACTAGATAGGGATTAAGAGTTAAAAAAAAAGCGATTACCTAAGGGGCATTGTGGAAATATACTGTATGGGCGTATAAGCGTTGGAATTGTGGTAGAATTTGAATGGTGAAAAAAGCGGTGGTTGCATGTGCATAGTACCTAATTATATACATATATATACGTATACACACACATACACACACACAGACATATGTATATATATATATATATATATATATATATATATATATATATATGTGTGTGTGTGTGTGTGTGTGCGTGTGTGTTCGAAAATTTATGACAAGATGTCTCTTCGAGAAAGCAGTTGCTCACGCAAAGCAAAATAGAATTTGGGGTGTGCGGGGGACCAAATTTTGTAACAAAAACATGACAGTGAAAACAAACAATGTACATATATATCTAAATTCATATATATGTATATGTATACACATACACACACACACACACATATATATATGTGTGTGTGTGTATGTATATATATATATATGTGTGTGTAGCTATGTGTGTTTGTGTATATATGCTTAAGGATAGGTGGATATAGTAGTGTATGTATATGTTTACTAGGGTGTAACTGTAGATATGTTTGGAGATGTATATTTAACTCCATGTATTTAATGCTGTGTATTTGAAGCTGGGCATAATGAAGCATACTTGTATACGCTCGAACATGTTAGTTTACATATATGTGTATGAGTACGTGTATACACACACACATATACACATACCATAAACTTATAAAGCTAGTCACTTTTAATGGCGAGTTTGTGTAAAGTGACTGTTTATCACAACAATATCAAATTACAACCTCAATCTGTATTTCAACGAGTGGTCAAAATTAAGAAATTATTTATGACCACTACCATCCCATCAGTGCCAAAATCTTATTCTCAGCTCTTTAGTATCTTATCTCTTTATCTCTTACTCTACTTTATATTCTTAATTCTTTTGTTTTTATCTTTTTTTTACTTTATTCTTATTTGGCTAATTCTTATTCATATGTGGTTCTAACTTTATTATCCTTATTTTTATTATTTTTTTTTCCTTTTATTACTCTTGTCTTTTGCTCCTATTGTCTTTTAATTCCAGTACTCTTGCTCTTTATTTCTTATTTTTTATTTTTTTATTTTTTTATTTTTTAAACTTTTAACTTTATTTTTTTTCTTTCTATCTTATTTTCCCTCCTATCTTATACAAGAGAATTAAATATAAACTCATTCCAATCCATTTAACATTCACTCTACGCTGATTGGTTATACACTATGGGCAGATTTTCGAAATCCAATGAATCATGATACATTTATACAGTTAAGAAATTTTACAAATACACTTTTTCAAGGAGATATGATAAACATATTATAATGGGTAATACTACATGTACTTTTAATATTTTTTATATTGTGATGTGATTCTTTGGAATAACAATGTTTGCGGTTGAAGGGAGCTTTAAACCATCCCTTATATCAATAATACACTGGTGTAATAATGGATTGTTTATAAAGCTTGAAACACGTGTACCGCGATATCCTTTGTGTTCTGTTTTTAATTTTATTTGATATATAGATAGATAAACTTACTTGGAAATGGATGCGTGGCGTTCAATCATACAATAATAGAAATAATATATATATATATATATATATATATATATATCTGTAAATGTAATATGTGACAATTATTCGGTAGGTACCGAATAATTGTTACATGTTACATTTACAGATAAATTCCCCTATTTACATAATATCGAGGTCTCTTTCATTCTTTTGCTGTCTTACCATTTCTAGCAATATATATATATATATATATATATATATATTTATATGCATATATGGGTACAGGATGTCACATAGCGTAATACGAAGGCAAATTTAGGTATGCGAACAACTAGAGAAACAAATAGAAAACAAGACAAGTAACACGAAGAACAACCCTTCATCTGTTGTCGGCAGTTTATCACAGAAATGCTGGTTGTTATTTAACATATCTTTGTATACTGCCAAATATTTTGATAAATGTAGAGTTGATAAATCACTAAAAGTATGGTAATTTGTTAATAAGCTAGAATTAATAATCTACCTTCTTCATTTTAATGTATTTTCATATTTTATGTGATCTAAATATTACATTATTTATTAAGTCTCAGCGCCATAAAATTATAGATAAGAGGATTGCAATGAGTCAGCCAGAGAAAACCATCTCTATTTTAAAGCTTGAACATCGAAAGACAAATTAAAGCGTAAAGAATCGTTACCATGCCGGGTACTTTACGTTTGCACTTTACGTTCTGAATTCAAATACCACCGAGGTCGACTTTACTTTTTACCCTTTCGGGGTTGGTAACCTGAGTACCAGTTTAACACTGGAGGCGATGTAATCGACTTATCTCCTTCCTCATATTGCTGGCCTTGTACCAAAATTTGACATCAATATCTAAAGATGATTTCATCCTCTCCCACCCCAGCGGATTTGCTACATTTGAGCGCTTAACTCCTCTTTATGACTTCAGCCTCTGTAAGATTAGTTCCCACTCGTAGTTGAACCACCAAGAGTGACTGGATGTAGGTCATCATCGAAGTATTCCTTTCCGATCTTTTCTGTAGGGAAAAGAATCCAAGCCGGCGTGAAAGGAAGTTTATTGTTACGAAATCGATAATTGGTTTGCAGGAATAGTTTATTGTTCCCTCGTGGCGGTGCTTCGGGTTCCCGGGGCACGCATCCTTTTTATCACCAACTGAAACTTGCCAGAACAAGGTATAGGTTTATTGCTGCTTTACTGACACTGTGGGGTAGACTACAAGGTATTTTTCGAGCTGACCTCTGTAAATAATAATGATTGAACTCCTCATTTGTTATTCTGTGCGATGGACGACGCGGTATGGTTATTGTTTTGTACACTTTTCATATTGCAACTTTTGATGATCTTCTTTGCACTAAGAAAAAAGATGATATATGTACGGCACCGTGATATTCCACCTGCCGATGGTCTTTAAAAACGTTACATTCAGAATAATTCTCTCGTCTCTTCTTCAGAGGCATTATGTATGTATGTATGTATGTATGTATGTATGTATGTATGTATGTATGTATGTATGTATGTATGTACGTACGTACGTACGTACGTATGTGTGTATGTGTGTGTATGTATGTATGTATGTATGTATGTACGTACGTATGTGTGTATGTGTGTATGTGTGTGTATGTATGTATGTGCGTGTGTGTATGTGTGTGTATGTATGTATGTATGTATGTATGTATGTATGTATGTATGTATGCACGTATCAAGGCAACTGAAAATGTGAGTAAACGTTGTTACACTTCTTACCGCTACATTGCGAAATGCCTCTTTCCGTAATGAAAAGTGTATAAATGGGCAACTGCTCAACCTGCAGAGTGCCGAATGAATGTTAGAAAAAATTTTCCTGTAAATACCTATAAAGTCTGCCAGGATAAAGAAGACGCTAATACTGTCACCTTTTGTAATATAAGAACTACAATATATTTAGTGATGTCAAAAGAGGTGTATGCCTTCTAAGATACGGCGTAGTGGGAATGTTTAAATCTTTTTATCTAAAGAGAATTATGGTGATTTTAATCCGGGATAAATGTGCTCTATTCAACGGTGTGTAAACATACTTATCACTATATCACTTCTTAGACTCGATGATTCATGTAATCTATATATTGCTGTAGCATATGAGACACACAGTTTCTGTCTCTCAATTAAAGCATGAAATCGCCTACTGTTCCAAACTAGGCACCCGGGAAACTTCTATTCCTTAACAAATGAACGCATTTCACTTGTTGTCATGCTATTAATTTATTCTTGCTCACTAAAAACGAAACTGTTTTCCCAGATCGAATTTTATTGATGATTGCAAATAAAAAAAGGACAACGAATTTTATACACAACGTTGTGAGGAATATTTTATGTGTGCGATTATATGTGTGGATGTATCAGTATATATATGTTAATATATTTAGATGGACTCCCATATAAACACACACATACAAATACGCACATGCAGAGATACACACATACACACACGCGCACACACGTAATATATATATATATATATATATATATATACACATACATGCATGCATGCATGCATACATGCATACATACATACATAAATACATACATACATACATACATACATACATACATACATACATACATACATACATATGCTCACACATGCAGTAGGAGAAATGTCATGAAGTTATGTAAGTTCCGATTTTACTTTCTAATTAATGATTATGTTCAATTTAACATTTTAAGCACTTGGCATAACCCATTAGGCCTAAATTAATTTAAGACTTGATATTCACGTAATTTATTAGTTGTTCTCAGACCCTAAATTATGTGGAATCATTTGTTTGATAGCAACGAGAAACATGAAGTAGGACATCCATTTAATAAACTATAGTGTCTTGTAGAAAAGTTTATGTTACATTATATCCAAAGGTACACATACACAGATCTTTCGTGAGTAACACCAGCTGCAATACTTACTCGAAAATGGATAGACATGGTATTTGGTAACTGACACGATTCTAGTCAATAACTGAAAATGAACTCTGTTACCCTCTCAGTTGACGTTCTATATCCTTTAGACTCAAATTATTGTATCTTTTGTATCCTAACTAGTAAATAATTAATTGTGTGACAGTTGCAGAAAGGAAGCAAATATCAATATATATATATATATATATATATTATATATATATATATATAATAATAATAATAATAATAATAATAATAATAATAATAATAATAATAATGATAATAATAATAATAATAATGATAATAATAATATTAGGGAGTATATCCAAACTTACAGGGAAAAATTTCCCAGTATAAATAAATATAAATTAAATTAGAGATAAAACCACTATTAGGCAACTCAAACAGTGATAGACATAAACCAAAACATAAAAAAATAAATAATATAGTATACAATATATATATAGAATATAAAATTTTAAATTTAAATTATTAAAATTTGAAAATTTTAAATTTATATTTATGTCTATTACTATTTGAGCTGCCTAATAGTGGTTTTATGTCTAATTTAATTAATATATATATATATATATATATACGTGTGTGTGTGTGTGTGTGTGTGTATGTATGTGTGTGTGTGTGCGTGTGTGTGAGTGGTATTACAGATAAATGACCGATTTACAACGCCGATATGGCATTCGCATAATATATATAGATTCATTATCAGGAATCTATAAATATTACACGAATATTAATTTACATAACTTTAGTCTTACGGTTTTTATAATTTTGTCTTTTTGTGCTTTTATAATATCATTCAATTTATATTACGGACTTTGATTTCAGATTATATGTGTTATGCTTATTGAGACCATATTTATAATATTTTTATTATCATCGTATTTATATTATTCTATGACAGGTATTGGCAATTTTGTTATATGCCCATCATTTCTTGTTGAAGTTTTAGTCAGATATCAGCCCAGATCAGGTAGGATTATTTTCGAGATTGAGGTCAAATTTATTAGATAGAAATTTTCAATAAAATCAGATTGATGCATTTCTGCATGTCTGTTTACTAGATATCAAAATATTAAACTAGAAGGAAAACACCTTTCGTACCAACATAGCATGCTTCATTTTGCATTATGTTGAACATAGAGTTCTAGTTTAAAAACATTTCATTTACTTTTAACATATTGAAAATGAAAGCGATAAGTCAATACTTTGCAGGATCGCAAAACAATTTGCTTGTTTTAGGGATAGAACCTTTTGCGACGGCAGCGTGTTTCCATAGATTGGGAGAAAGGTTCGAGAGTGAAAATGTGCTTGAACACCATATTCTTTGTGAGTTATTTTCGATGTGTCATCCTTATAGTGTCTTAAAATACATGATCAGTTAAAATGTAGATGTTATTGATTTATGTATACGGAATATTTTTGCAAGGAAACCTTTTAGCAAGGCTAAATAGTAACAGCTATATTTGCAAAATGCTTAAAATAGAGTTTAAAATATAGAGTAGATAATTGTAGAAATATATACAGAATAGTGCTTGACGCCACCGGTGAGATTTCTTTTTTCACAGCTCTAGATTACATTTGCTGCAATCATTAAACAAACTTTACTGTCAAAAGTTGAAAGTTAAAGATATATTTAAAAGAAATGATAAACATGTAAAATTTTCCATGTCAGAGGCATTTATTTTCTTTCTATATACATTACGCAAAAAAAATAACAGAAAAAGCAGTGCCTAATATATTTTGTATCCTATATAAATGTAATATTATGTGTGTGTCCGTACGTATCCGCATATGAAACTATAGTCGCATACCGAAATAAATATATGCAGATGCCGGTGAGCGTAGTTGTTGATGAAGTTTTTAAAGTATATTTGATACTATTTGCATGATGTTATATTTCAATATGAATATATAAAAAATAGATGTTAATATAATAATAGAAGTTTGGAGTTAATTCTCAATATGTATTCGCTTTGAGAGCCAATGATAGAAGAAATGTCTTTAACAGAGAATTATTATTGGAGTGCTTCAGATTTATCTGACATAAACTTACAAAACGACGTCATGAGTTATTGCTGCCTCCATAAACGTAAAACTCAGTTAAGCTTTAACAAAATACGATTACAAATAATGTGCGACAATTTGTCTTTATGGCCAAGATCTGGCTGGATGCAAATTGACTCCTGCTTCAACTGGTTTAGCGATATTCATTAACACCATTAAATAACATGAGATTTAATTTGACTTGTTTTCGTCTTATTCAGTATTCTCAGGGTTATATTAACTTTTTGTTTTCATAGATTTTGTATAATGTCAGGTTTGTAAAAGATGGTTGCTTTCTCTTTGAGACAATTACCAAGACTGCTGACTCTTGAAATCAATTGTTTCCCTTTTAGTCACGGCTTCTATTCTTTAGCGTGATGATTGTATCAGATTTTAAAATAGTTTTCTTGTAGGTATTATAATTAAATCATTTAATTTTCTAAGAATGAATAGCTTAAATATTTCATGATAAACAAAACAATATCAGCTAACACGATTTTAAGTAAGCACACTTTTCAATGTGCCTGTTGTAATTCTTCACGTTAGCTACGATGTTATTTAATTTCATTGCGTGTTTAATGAAATTAAAATTATATAAATACTAAAAAGACATAACGACTGAACTCCTCACTGCATTACCATAACACTTCGATCTATAATATAAGAAAATATTGAGTAGTGGGGAGAAGGCAAAACTAAATTTCGATATTCACAGATCCAATAAAATTATCAATGTACAAATCAAAAGTAGCAAGGAAACATAATTGTCTCTCCCCGTTGTGGATGAAGGTGATTTACTTCTCTTCAGATACATTACTGGTCATTAAAGCTTCTAATTTAATCGGCGTTTATTATTGATTTTGTCCTGGTAGTTGGAACCTCTAAGTTAATCGTCATTGTGTATATTGATTTGTTTCGGAGCAAAAGTATTTGCCATGGATTTTGCTGGCCTTCTGTGGTTATGGTTCCACTCGAACAGTCACAAGTAGACAGTAGCAGATAAATTGTGATGAAGGAATTTCTGAAAGCTGATTTTCTAGGAAGGAAGACTTTATATTGTATCTAATATGCGTCCTGGGAGCGGACATAATATGAGTGACGAGAAGAGGAGGAGGGGTTAGTGAGTCAGAAGTACCTAAGTGGAGATGACAAGAGACAAAAGATCTTCGTGGTAGTAGTGGTAGGGAATACAGAGGCAGGAGACCATATTTGTTACTAGATATAATAAGCAACTTCAAGCCTATCACTCGAGTGAATTTTCTTTGGAAGCAGTCAAGTAAAAATTGTCTAAATACATATATGATGCCCGAGGCGATGACCTGGCAGAATCGTTAGCATGCCAGGCAAAATCCTAAGCGGCATTTCGCTGGTCTTTACGTTCTGAGATCAAATTCCGCGTGGTCGAATTTGCTTTTCGTCCTTTCACAATCGATGACGCAAGTACCAGTTGCGCACTAGAATCGATGTAATCGTCTTAGCTCCTCCACCGAAATTGCTGGCCTTCTACTAAATTTTGGAACCAATATATATGAGGTGTCTCTGTGTGTATATCTTTTTCGTAACACTTTAGAATTTCAAGCTGTCGAATTTGTCCCTCTTTATTAGATTTACACTTTCTAAATCATTTGACAGGAGCTGGAGTTGTTTTGTAAATTTATTGTGTACGGAAGTTGATTTTGCTAGCTTCATTGTTTCATAATGCTATAATTAACGTTCATAAATTCAGATAATTCTCCCGGCATCGCAACATAATACGCTACTTTAGCGTGTGGTCTAGCGCACTATCTATATATCTATAGTCTATGCAGTGAAATGACCTGATCTGGGTTAGGGTTAGGGTTAGAAACACTTTAAAATTACAGATTGAAAGTTCAGACGGTGAAAGTCCGTTAGTGCTTTCTCATGTCTACACAAGAAATGTGGTTCTTCATGAACTTCTGCGGTGAATCATTCCTGTATAGTATTTTGAGATAAATATAATTTCCTTTTTTCGTGTTACTTTAGCATTTTCATTTACTTACTCATTTTCTAATTATCAACTTTCATCGGTTTATTTTTTCAAAAATAACGTCGTCATCGTTGACGGCTCCGGTACTCTAGCATATTATAAATAACCTAAGGCCTTAAGATCGAGAGAAATAAACAACAATGCAACGAATGTAACTCATGTGGTTTTTATATTCCAAAGCACACTCCAAACAACAATGAAAAAATACATCCGCCACTACTACTACTACTACTACTACTACTACTACTACTACTACTACTGCCGCCGTCACCGCCATCACCATCCTCGATACCGCCGCCATCACCACCACCACTGCTACTACTTCTATGCACAGCCCTCTCTCTCTCTCTCTCTCTCTCTCTCTCTCTCTTTTGTCTCCCTGTCTCTTTCTCTCTTCCTATTGTTTTCCTGTAGAATATGACCTCGATATTATTACAGTTCACAGTTAACAAGTGTCTGGAATTTTAATATTTTTATCATTTTATCATATTTGATCCTTCGTTGTCATCTCAATAACCGCATTTTATCGACTTTATTACTTTCTCATTGTATCACATTTAAATATTTCATAATGTTATTTCGTATAAAGATAACTGCTACTACTACTACAACAACTACTACTACTACTGCTGCTGCCGTTGCTGGTGTTGTTGGTGTTGCTGCTGTTGTGATATCACATGTTTAAACGGCATCGTTTACTCTCTATGATCTAAGTCATCATGCCTGATACATATCTTTTGCAGATTGGTTTCTCGAAGAGTTGAAAGAATGAAATCGATCCCAGAGGATTCATCACATAAATACCGTAACAGTGTTATGAGGTTTCTGTCTCTGCACTACATTTTGTTGAAACTGTTTTAAAATGTGGTGGTGGTGGTGGTGGTGGTGGTAGTGATGATGATGATGATGATGATGATGATGATGATGATGATGATGATGATGATGTTGATGATGATGTTGATTATGGTGGTGGTGGTGGTGCTGCTGCTGGTGTTGATGATGATAATGATGATGATGATGATGATGATAAAAGAGGAGGAAGATGAGGAGATGAGGAGCAGGACTAAAACGAGAAGAAATATGATTTTGCGAAGATCAAACTTATACGAATAATTGTTTTTCCTTACGTTTGAAAATTGGAAAAACAAATGTAAAGTTGCTTGATTATATAGTCTGTGTAATTAATTACACAATGACATTCACATTAATTAATGATATTAATTCTATTAATATGTATTACTAACTATCCATATATCAAAGGTTTTATACAAACAGAAAATCTGGATATGAATGGACATCAAAGTATCTGTAACAGAATGTAGTACGTATAATTGAAATTCAATGTGTTTCATACAAGCAGAGTATAATCATACTCTATCCATCAAACTTTTCTGCCACTATTTCTGCGAAAGTAGTGGAGTGGATGGTAGAGGTTTCAGATCCCCAAGGAATTATGGTTGCAGTTGTATAAAAATGGTGAGGTGACTCCTCGATTTAACAGAAGTGCCCATTTATAATTATGAAGGTCTGAATATATATATATATATATATATATATATATATATATAATAATAATAATAATAATAATAATAATAATATCAATATTAGGGAGTATATCCAAACTTACAGGGAAAAATTTAACAGAAATTTAACAGAGTTGCCTAATAGTGGTTTTATCTCCAATTTAATTTATATATATATATATATATATATATATAATATATATATATAATTTTAGCTTTAATAAAAGAAGCATAGTACTCTACGTTCGGTATTTGAGTACTATTTTTTCCACCTTGCATTTATGTTTTCCTTACTTGTGTATATATATATTAAGCTGTGCCCAATTACTGCTTCAGCGAAGCAAGGTAAAGTGTTTGCATATACATAGGCACAATGAGTCAACTGGTTGTCTAGACTAACATTGGTTAATCTGTCTCACTTTTCAAGCCCTGTGTGCGTATGTGTCCGAGTATATGTGTGCCTTTCAGAAAGTGTGTATGTTTGTGTGTTGTTGCAAAGAAAATTATATAAATGTAAATTTTTCGCAAAAGTGTTTAAAACTGTTTGAGTATATTTTCCCGTTTAAATGTAAATTCCAATATAATGTTTATTCTTTAATTCTGTCTTTATATTGTATTAAATCATTTTCTTTTATTGTTCCAGAATATAAGAAAAGACATGTGTCGTGTTGTGTGTAACCCATTGACAATAGTTTTGATATCAATGCAGGTAAGTAAATATTGGCAATATACTCTGAACCGTAAAATTTTCAAATGTCATTTTTATATCGTAAATTCTCGCAATTTATTTCGGGGATGTAAGTGTAAATATTTCAAGACATGCTGGTTTATGGCTGAGACCTAAATTGCAGATTACCATTCAACTTTTCCTGAAACGGAAGCGAAAACGCAGCTGTGTTGAATGCCGTGTATGGCAGTCACAAGCAGTTGTCATGGAAACCGAAATGCACGTGCATCTCGTGGCGGTGTGGGATATAAAAATCAACTTGAACTGCGTTTCTGGCATTCGTAATTCCTGCACATTCGCAATTTGTACCGTTTTGTGTTGGTTTTGTTGTTATTTCTACTGTTGAGATAAGTACCTGTGTTATATTGCTTGTTGTAGGTTTTCCCTTTTGGGATTACCTGTTGTTGTCAAATTTATTTCTGCGTCTTTTGACGCACAATCTGCAGTTGCAGTCTTGTGTCCATTTAACGTTTCTTTCGTTTAAAAGCGAATTGTTTTTTCTATGCAAGAGCCGTGCAGCTTGGAGGTTGAAAACTTCCAATGTGAATCGGAGGACCACGTCGTGGAGCAGGCGCCTAAAGAGGCTCGAATTAGCAATATCGGAGGCAGCTACGCGTCCATGACCAAAGTTGACAGTTATGTTTCCATGGCCGAAGTCACCAGCGAGGGAATGCAGGTTAGTGGAGAAAGCTCGAAAATTATAAGGTCTTAATCCAGAAGGGGGGGTCGAACTTCAGATTGGCCTCACCAAAGAAAGTTATAGATAGCCCGAAGAAGAAAACGATCACCTATAGAACATTATCAATGGCAACAAAAAAGATAGAGATGGCTTCCAAGGATGCCATCCAAAAATGTTTACGCCAAATATGGAACGAAACAATGTTTATAAACAGGGGGAAACGTTTCGATACGGTAGAGGGGAGATTTACGTATGAAAACGAAGCAATAAAACACTCATCTACACCTCTAAAGTCGGCAGAGCTTGTGCTACAGCCGACTTACCTTGATAGACGGACCTCCAGAATTAGAGTTGGGGAGGTCCAACGAGTGATAAAGGAGAGGTGACTGAGAGCAGCCATTTTGTTAAACATGAAAGAAGAACTACATAAACTGAAAACGACCAAAACACAACAGCTAAACTTTTGGGGCTATGGTCTGGAAGTAATAATTTAAGTCACCAAAGGGATCTGGACAAAGTTACAGATCTAATCAATTAAGAGTGATAGTAGGGGGCAGAAGCTCAACGTGCTACCAATGCAGGGAAAAAGGTCACACAAAGGATAAGTGCCCACAGGTTTTGCACCCAGTAGTACACCCCACACCCAGCTTTCTCATACAATCAGTTGAACCAAAGGACATTAGATCAGACAAACCCGCCAGCCTATCAATAAACGACAGGCCGAAGGAGGGGAAATCGACCAACAACTCGACTAACCTAATGCTGAACAATATCCCAAAAGAAAAAAAGCAACAGAGACCATATCAAAACAAAGAAAGAACAGAGAACTATGAAAGATACCCACATCGAACTATCACAAACTGAAAGCATCTACGTTGAGGAGTCGGTCAGCAAAAGAAGGGATACAAAAGGTATCCGCCACCTAAAAATCTACCAACTGCAAACCAAGACCAGCAACCACAAAGCACACACACAACTCAAACAAAGACAACCAACAGTATGATAGCACACATTTCTCAAGCAACCTACTCGTTTGCCACATTCACGCAGGACATTTCACCACCATCAACACCTAATAAAACAGACACGATTCTTCGTCCAATCCCTCCAGACACAGACTCAGAACGGTCACACACAGATACACTTGCTGACACAAAAGAGACACAACTCCGCCCCCACCGAAAAACGGCCTTCATAATGATTTACAAGGCAAAAAATGCAGCACTGAAAAAAAAGATAACAAAACAAAAGTTAATCATAAACGTGAAACCAACCATTGGTGATTTCTCAGCAGATATGAGATGTTCTCTCATTGATAAAGAGAAGTTCCAGAAACTTAGAGAGACATTTAGGTCGGATATGGATCTGTTGGGACTGGAGGTGGTGATTGATTTACTGCCTCCAGTCGCCGACCACAGTGACTTGAACGCACTGATCATTAAAAAGTAAGTTAATTTTATAAAAGAAATATGTTTTTATTTTAAAAAGGAGATACATAAAAAAGACTCCAAAGCGGTAAACATTAATCTAAAAAAAGAAAAACAGAGTTAAATGAAGCTGCTTGGGTTGAGAGTCTCGAGTAGCCGTCATTACACTTTCGCATATTTTATATTTCATCCACTTTGTCACTCTCCACCTCACGTCCACTTTTATGTTTGTCTGTCCTTGTGCCGTCCCCTCTATGTTTATCCTTTTAGGATAAATAAAATCAATTCGTAATCTGGGTGCATCAGGTGTGACCCGATTGTCAACAGCGCAGAGAGAACAAGCCATCGCCCGATTGCAAGCAGGACATCGTACCCTGGTTGTTGCGAAAACTTACAATGTCCATGTCAGCACCATCTATCACCTACAACAGCGATACAACAACGCCAACAGCACTGCAGACCGAGCCCGCAAATTCCCCAATCCCACCCCGGGTGACACCACCCAGGCAGGACCGCTCCATCCACCTTGTACACCTCCGTGATCGCTTCAGATTGGCTAGCATGACAGCTCGCGAGACCATTGGCACTGGACAGTGACCTATCAGCGACGACACGGTACGACGTCGACTGACCACCAACAGCCAGCGTTGCCGCCGTCCTGCTCGAGGGCGTCCTCACTACCCGCTACCGTTAGGTGCAACTGCAGTAGGCTACACAGCATTGACATTGGCGACATCAACAATGGATATCGATAGTCTTCTCTACATTTCTCAGATGGTAGAGTGAGGGTATGACGTAAAAGGTGAAGAGAGACTTCTGGGGTGGCCAAAACCTCATGGTTTGGTGTGCTATACGCCTGAATCAGAGAATTGGACCACATGTGTTCTAAAATGTTGATGCAGGAGGAGAGAATGGTATTACAGCTCAGGGCTACGTTGACCAGATCCTACGACCTCACATAGTGCTTTTCTTTACACGCCATCATAGCCACGTGTTCCAGCAGGGCAATGCTCCCTCCCACACAGCCAGGTTCACCATGGATTGCCTGCATCTGCACAACAGCAGAACCATGCCGTGGCTGGCTCTCAGCCCGGATTTGAATCCAACCGAACACCTGTGGGATGAAATCCAGAGGCGACTGAACGAGGTGGTTCCAAGACCGACAACTCGTGTAGAACTGGAGGCAATTTTCCTCAGGATCTGGGCCGAAGTGCCAATGGATTTTGTGAACTGCCTCATGCACTCCATGTACCGACGATGTCTGGCCGTTTTGAACACCCAAGGAGGGCATACACGGTATTGAACATGTCATGCCCTAGAATCTCGATGTTCTGGATCCGCCCACTACCAGAACACATGACAATGACCCCTAGACTGCGGTCAAAGTGCATCAAAGTAATTCACTTTATCAGATTTATCAAAATTTATCTCTGACATATTGAAATTAAAAGATATTTCACAGTCACATACGTCTCGCGCTTCTTTTGCGATTCAGTGTATTTCAAAATAAGACTGTTGCGGATATGTTGTTTCAGTTGACCAAATATGAGGGTCAAAGTTTAATGGAAACACAAAAAGAATGGCTTTATGTTATGTTCATGTTTCTGAAAGCTTTTTGGGATAGTAACGTATCAAATGGTTTAACCCAGAAATTACACATTGCTAGTAAATTACATGGTAGACACATTAAACGCATATACAAATACATGCCGACAATAGTGGCGTCAATACTATTTACTTACAACACCTCAGACGACAGTGCAGTAAAAATAGATTAGCGTACATCTCTACCAGACGTGAGCGAATGTATTCCACTGGTATCTAAAACACTGAGGTAAATATTTGTAACTTTTGTACATCATTGACGAATGCTATACAAAATATATCTAGTTTGAATCATCAGAGGTCTTAAACTACAAATAGAAATATACTTTGTATTCATTCGACAGAAGATGCATGAAAATCTAAAGCGATAAAATATTAATATATAGTCACACAATGAATCGAGAGTAGAGTTATTGGTGTATACATAGTGTATCTCTTTTAAATACTCATAAATACAAAAAAAAAAAAATGAAAGGAAAGATGAAATGCTTATATTTAGATTGCAAAAGATATTATTACTAAATTTTAGTGTACTACTCTGATATTAAAAAAACAGACCGTAAAATATCTTGAGGAAAAATATATCTTCAGAAGGGAAAGATGTCTCAGTTGCACAAGTCATAAGAAAGAATAATGATCGACAATATGTTCTATATCTGTCATGCGCAAACGTCAGTCAGCGGGACTTTATGAATAGCATGCCAACGAAAACGTACCATGAAGTATTTTAGAAGAGCGGCCCACCTGATGATTAAAGCCTTGTCTCATGCAGTCTACTCGTCATAAAAGTTGCCCATGCCTGTTCTATATTGTCACAATTTAATCTATAATAATCTAATTCAAACTACAACTTATTACACAATTTACTCGAGTTTCTTTAGATATGGAGCTTATGCCGAACACATACATGCACATACAGACACACACACATTTTGTGCATAAAGCGTATGTGCGTGCATGCTTGTGCGTATGTGTACGCATTGGCGTATATTCATGTGTGTGTGTGTGTGTGTGCGCGCGCGTGCGTGGTGTGTATGTATGTGTATGTGAGTGTGATAGAGACAAGCAGAACCTACGAAAGAAAAAGGTAACATTTTATATATACACAATAACATTAAAATACAACTGCTATCATCAGATCTAAGATCTTTCTTATCTAGATTCTCACTTATCATTTAAACAAGTAATACATTTATTTTGTGTTAGGCCGCCCAATCCTAAAGTCGTTTGATGACAAGTTTTGTAAAAGACGACTACACAACTGAAACAAGACACCCTTCTAAAACCTATAGAGGTGCGTCAAATATTTAGATATTTTATTGCCATTTACAAAAGGAGCTGCTAACCTCCAGTTTTAGCTTCATACTAAATGAACAGGGAAATGTAAACTACAGTAATAATCTTCGTCAAGGAACGAAAATGTTTAACAAAAAATTCTGTTTTTATACAAAACTTTAATGACCATACAGCCTAATATGCAGAAATTCATTATGTTTCTATAAGATTTCTAGTGCAGTATAGATACACAAAATAATTTGACCAAATACGTTTCAAACTAGATAATGTAATGGTTTATAAATATGAATTTGCAAATCAAAGAAATCTGGACAAAAGAACTTTCAAACAAAAGATTTTCATGCATGAGAATGTTAAATGTTATTCAGTTCAAAAACTTAACTTCCGTCCAGAAGTTATTTATAGAAGAACAATATATGAATGTATGTATGTATATATATATATATATATATATATATATATATAATATATATATATATATATATATATATGTATATGTATATATATATATATATATGTATATGTATATATATATATATAATATATATATATATATATATATATATATATATATATATATATATATATAATATATATATACATACATTCATATATTGTTCCTCTATAAATAACCTCTCTATAAATAACAACGCGAGGACGTGGATCAAATATAGTATTATTGGACGCTCAGGAAAGAAGGAAAGAAGG
This sequence comes from Octopus sinensis, assembly GCF_006345805.1. NCBI lineage: Eukaryota > Metazoa > Mollusca > Cephalopoda > Octopoda > Octopodidae > Octopus > Octopus sinensis. The sequence continues at coordinate 19,120,369 of NC_043004.1, forward strand.
AAGGTTTAACGTTTCGAGCGGAACTCTTCGTCGGAAATATAGGAGAAGGAAAGATCCAGAGAAAGGAAAACAGGGGAAAAAAATCGCCAACGGTACACACACACACACATATATATATATATATTATTATTATTATTATTATTATTATTATTATTAGCAACGGAAGCTGTATTGATGCCAAAAGGTAATTTTTATATCCATCTTAACCCATTAACGCTATGGTACATTTTTAACAGCCGAAGGATAATCCACAATATTTCATGAATGAAAATAGATCAGGATAAAAGTATTGTTTATTGTAATATCTTTACAAGATATATAGTCAGTGTTGTGCTATTTTTCTTGCTTGAAAACAAATGCAAGGAATACAGCCATTTATTTTGTCACTCACGAGTAAAAAAAGCACTCTGGATCAATTCTCAATTGATGAGAAAAAAGATACCGGAAATAGTCTAACACGGCGATGTTTTAGGCATCAAATCATTTTGTTAAATCTGTGTAAAATATTTTATCGACAGATAAGATTTTATCGTCAATAGATTGGTCGCGCCATTTTACTTAAGAAAGTAAACTACATTTGTTACAATTTCAACAGAACAAAGACACACATCTGACTTAAACATGACCAACGCTCAAGTAGAACCCTAATAGACCCTCCAAATATTAGGACTCATTCTAAACGAGTATTTTTTCAGGTGAAAGCATGTCCTCTTTCTTTCCTTTTCTCGGAGACATGATATTTCCAAGCGGTTGCTCAAAATCTACAAAGATTAAGTGAGGAGCACAATGGATTATTACTTCCACTTCTGGGATAATGCTACTGTTGCACATATAGACATTTAGGATCGCATCCCGAGACAACCTAATTGATCTACTGGCATAAAATCACCGCTGAAATCTCACATTTATCACCTTTTTCTAGTCATTAGAATAATTGGTTCTTTAGGCGCATGAGGACGCGTGGAGTAGTGGTTAGGGTATTCGGTTGACGATCGTAAGGACGTGAACTCGATTTCCGGCGGCATGATATGTCCTTGAGCAACACGCTTTATTTCATGTTGCTCCAGTCCACTCAACTGGCAAATGAGTTGCACCTGTAATTGAAAGGGCGAGCCTTGTCACAAACTGTCACGCTGAATCTCCCTGAGAACTACGTTAATAGTACGCACATCAGTGGAGTGCTCAGCCACGTGCACAATAATTTCACGAGCAAGCAGTCCCATTGGTCAGATCAATTGGAACCGTCGTCGTCGTAACCGATGTAGTGCCAGTAGTATATTCTTGGTTCCTACCATTCCCACTCAAGCACTTCCAAATCACTGGTTTCTCCTCCCCTTGTCAAGCATGGTATCCTGACACCACCTCTCAGACACCACACTAAACAATATTCACATCCTTTACTCCCCAGATCGTTTTCTGCCTGGAATCTCTTCCTTCCTCACGTCTTCCTAGTAATTGACGATTTACAACAATCTAAACGGAACATAAATGCGTCAACCTCATTTGCCTCAGAGAGCTGCGAAAGACATGAGTACTGGTTGTAGCTCAAACTCCAGTATATGTATGTATGTATGTATGTATGTATGTATGTTTGTATGTATGTATGTATGTGTATGTGTGCACACACACATGCACTTATACACAAACATATGCCACATGCTTATACATAGATACATACATACATACATGCATACATACATACATACATACATACATACATACATACATACATACATACATACGTACATACATACATACATACGTACATACATATCGGTATTGGACAAACACGAGAAGAATGCTAAGCGAACTGAAGGTTCGAGGTATAAAATTTTACGATCGAATATTCTAATTTAAAATTAGAATATGCTATTTTATATAAAGATTTATGATATTGGCACAAGAGCACATGCTTTCATTTGAGTGGGTACAGTTGATTGAATCAAATCACAGTATGTTACTAGTACTTTTTTTAGTCAACCATAGAGAGATAAAACGCAATTTCCGGTAGGATTCGAATTTACAATGCAAATACGACAATATTTTTCGTGCTCACTTCTGATTCCAGTACCCACCGGCCTTATACTTTATATAATGCATAGTTAATGTCAACTTCTGTGGATTTTAAATGCTATTTCAATTGTAGCTTTTACGAAGTGAACACATCTATAAATAGTTTCAAACTTGACTCTGTATTTTAGTAACAGCGAAAACCACTCATTGCAACATAGGTTTTGCAATACTTTCTTTATACTCCATATAATCGACTTAACACGTCATAAATTTTAACTTAAATTCACTTAGTTGGGTAAAACTACATGTTATACCATAAAACGTTCATTGACGTGAATCTCTTTGTGAAGAATAAATCAACAACTTGTATATTGATGATGATTGCTCTATCGAATTTATCTATAAATTGTTTTTACTGTGGCGCAAATGGGATCATCAGTTATTTTTTTTAGCTACTAGTTACAAGTAAATTTACTTTATCAGCACCATATATGCCATGAAAATGTAAGGAGTACCGTTCTGTTACATTCCTCTTCCTTTTAATTTAGTCTCCGAAATGAATTTACAGCTTGGTCCTTGTGTTATTACACATTTAACTGCTTTGGTGCAGTCCACTCAAAATGATGTCACGACGAAGGATAGTCGCACCAATTGAATGCTAATACTTGGATGAAGTTTTTTTTTGATCATGAAACTTAAATTTTTATTATCTATTATTTATTGTTCTTTAGTAAATTGTCTGATTGCCATGAAAAATTTATTTTGAGATAATTCAAAGAAAATATGTATAAGCGAATGTCACAGATATGTTCAATCATTATTAATTCTAAATATACATTTAAAGATTTTTCGTTTGTTAAGAATTCGTAAAGTAAAGAGGGAATTAGAATCACTTTATTTCAATTCCTGCGATATTCCCCCTGCAGTTAACACGATGTAGTGGCTGTGGAACACACGAGTGGAATCAAATCAAAGTGATTATATTGATATTTTTGACAAAATATTATATTTCTATCTTTACAGATTAAAATTTCCATGTTTTGCAACATGTGTTAAACTTAATATATATACCAGTCTTGCGTAAATAGCTTTATTTGAATGGTTCCTCCAAATAATTTTAGTTTGTCCTGAAATATGAAATATGAAATAATTGATATCAAATTAACTCTGATAATTTTGAATATATTTACTCAGATGTAAAGAAAATTAGTGATTGTGGTTAGTAATTATAACAGCGTATATCAATGAATTTACCTAATTAAAATAAAAATAAAAATTCTAATGAAGCAAAATAACATAATACACGTTAATATGATACGTTTTCAATGTTTATTGCAAATATTACGAAAGGATAATATACTTTGAAGAATATGATAAATATATGAAATTAATTTAATATATTACGGGGCTTGACATTAAGCCCTTTTAAATAATAACAGTCAAAATCAGAAACCGTTTTCTATACACTGTCATATAAACTAAGCATATATTAATATATGGATACATAGATACGCGCGCGCTCGTGTGTGCTAATGGGAGTGGGGATAGCAGGCTTTCTTGAATATTAATACTCCAAGAAATGTGTGTGCTCGTGTTGTACCTATATATTTTAAAAGAGAATATATATAGATATAAATGCACAGGTACAGACACGCGCGCATGCATATGCACATACAATTGCACGTACAATTCCAAGGAACATTTAATCTCAGCTCACTGAAACATAAATAAGAAACGACTTCAATATTCACGTGTATGCGCGAGAGCTTTTTGTAAGCTCACTCTATGCAGCACACACACATACACACACACACACTCGCACACACAAATCCACACACAAACGGACTCATATATAAACGCATAGTTTTGCATGCAAAGCATTCCAGTCGTGAGAGTTACATTGTTTTTCTATCGGGGAATATATTCTTCAGTTTAATATTTAAGAGTGGTGTGTCATTGTAAGGGGTTGGTTGATATTGTAAGCAAGTTGTATGGTAATTTATTAAATGAATGAAAACATTTGTTTTTAATGAATAACACCTCTCTTCTTTTTACTTTTTGTAACCCTCACTTTCCATCTCTCTTTTACCTCCTCTCTCTCAAGCACATACACTCTTTCTCCCTGTATTGCACTTGCTGATTCATCCAGTGCTTAAACTGAACTCGGAGACATGATTGTTGAGTTTTAACTTAGCTAGAAATGTCGGTACTTTTTGGTTATCTTACCCCCATTACAAAATTGGGTTATCTCCCCGCATTTTATGAGAAATATCGGTTCATGTTTAAATCTCAATAAAAAATGAGAAATATTAATAAACATTAAAATTAAACATCTTATTGAATCTGATAACGTTTTTATAACAAATCATGCCATACCTATTGAGGAAGCCAAACGTCTACAATGTGTTGAAGTATTGAATCAAAAGGATCTAAACCTTTTAATCCAAACTCTCGTCGCCTCATAAACTCAATTTTTTAGTGGGGAGATAACTCAATTTTTTTAATCGGGGAGATAAGAGGTATTATAACTCTTCCTTGTGTTTTTCGACTTACCTGGTGACAGAACGCAGTTTAATGATTGATTTGTTCATCATGTGTTGTTATTTGCGTCAATTTTCCTGTTCTGACCTCGATATTTCTGTAGTTCTACAGTGGATGTTTTATAGTAGTTTTGTTATTGTATAAAGCCTATACTACCTTCAATTCATTGTATATATAATCTTTCTATGTCAGATTTCGGTTGGTATATTCTGAATTGCAGTATCAGTTTTCCCGCTTTCCTGTCTGATCTGCCTAGTTCATTCAGTTAAGAATATTGTAACAGTAGCTTATAACTGGAACAGCTAGAGTATTGATGTCTATTATCTTATATTTAACATTGAGCTGTTTTAAGTAATAATATAATTCGCTTATAATAGTCCTTCCTTATCTTTCTTTCATTTGTGAGTGCTGCACTGTATCTAGCCTACTGATTTCTAAGTATTTGTATGTTTGAATTTGGTCTAGTTCTCTTGTTTCATTTTCTTTATCTAATGTAATGTTGTTATTCTTACTTAATTTTATTCTACTCAATGTTGATTTAACACATTTTCTAGGGAGAATTTCATATTTATTTTCTTGGTAAACCCGTGCAGTCTCTATAGCAATATTTCCAGTTGTTTATCATTTGCAGCATACGGCTTGAGAACGCCCATATACAGGAGATGGTTGATGGTTTTCCATAGCAGTTGTATCTATGTCCAGTATTATGTAGCATTACAGTTAAAGGCGTTAGTGCCGCCCAGAAAAAATGGAGAGAGCAAATCTCATTGGAATATTTCTATTGTAAAGGGGATGGCCTAAGTTTTTATAATTCTCTCTTCTGTCTGTAACTTAAGAAATGTTTGCCATTTATTCATGGCATGCTTTATACATTTTATCACTGAATTACTTTGCTCATGACTAGTGCTTCAAGGTTCCACATATTTGGGATCCAGGTGTTGGGAATGCTGTCAAAACCTTCCTGTAATCCATCCAAGCCATGATCAGACCCTTCTTTTTCTTTCAGTAGTCTTCAGTTGTGGCTTTGTTGACCAACAAGTGATCCTTACAGCTATGTGAGTCTTTGCACCATCTATTCTGTTCCTCTGAAAACATACCTGCGCATTATCTGCGATATTATTCCATTTAAAGCCTTTTAGGTTGCAAGGAGACATGTAATTTTACGTGCTTGCAGTTTCAGCAGGTTTGCAAATTAGGATGGTCTTACTTCTGTGAGCGATTCAGTGTTATGTTTGGCTACGGTAGCATCTAATTCAACATCTCTGCTACCTATTGAATGTATTTGTTAAATATTGTAGCTAGAAATGGGAATCTTATCGTGTATTGATGCCTTCCAGTTATTTCAGCTTGGCACTACCTGGGTTACCACTTTCGTTGCTATGGGGGTCCAGATTTGTTTAGGTGCCGTACTTGTTTTAATTAATCCTTTCTGGAGTAATTCTTTCGCCGCCCTGAAATGTTCTCATCCTACTCATTCTGCTGCTAGTATTGCATTGAGTTCTATTTTATTTTACCAACTTCTGGTAGAATCCATTTGGATTGCAGTTTAAACTGCTTGTTCTGTTCAAAGAATCGTTGACATTTTTCATAACGGCGGTATCTTTTGCTTTGGTAACGATATCTGGCTTTAGATTTTCTCTTGTTTTAGAACCATCTCCTTTTGTTATTTTATATTTCTGTAGTATTTTGTTTCTCTTTCTTGTTGTTAAGTGGTATTATTTAGTTACTAATTTCTTCAACAATTGATAGAACTCTTTATTTTCTAGTTTTTTCTGAATATTAGTTTTTTCTTGTCGTTTCTTTGTTTTGATACACCCATTTAGGTGGATTTCAGAGAAAATCCACTTGACTTTGTGACCACAGAAGCTGTCATATATATATTATTTAACCTGTTCATGCTGATGCTTCCTTCTGTTGCGATTATACGTGAAATAAGCAAATTTACGTTTTTTATTGTTGTTGATATATTAAGTCTAATGTTTGGGGAAGCTACATTAATTATAAAGTTTCATAAACATGGCTTCCAATTTTATTTCTTCTAGTTTTTAGATTTTCTTCACATTTCCTCCTACTTTTATTTTTGTTTAGTCGCTCTGATTTGATGAATTTTAGTCTTCGTTGAGTAGTCCTAACGTTTGTGTTTGTTGTGTTTTGTTATTTATTTAACTTCACGTTTTGAGTTCAAATTTCGCCGAGATTGACGTTGTCTTTCAACCTTTCGGGGTCGATAGAATAAGTACCTGTTGAACAATGGGGTCGATGTAATCATCTTACACCCTCCTCTAAAATTGTTGGTCTTGTGCCAACGCTAGAAACTATTGTTTGTATTATTATGAGGTATTATTTGAGCACTATTTGAGTTTTCGTGACGTATTTCATTTTTTTAATTCTCTTTTTCAATTTCTGATGTCTGTTTTTGTTTTGACAGTGTCTCTCCTTATTTTAGATAGCTTACTCATATTTTAGATAGCTACACTGTGGCGAGTCAGTGCTTTTATCAATGTGATATTCGGAGTAGTTTGTTCTGAGAACTTGTTCTTGAGCGCTGTACACTAATGCCTCAGTCTCCTTTCTGCAGGCATTGCCAGGTTCTATTCCAATAATAATAATAATAATAATAATAATAATAATAATAATAATTATTATTATTATTATTAGCATGTTTCTTCTTCTTCTTCTTCTTCTTCTTCTTCTTCTTCTTCTTCTTCTTCTTCTTCTGATTATTATTATTATTATTACGTCTATAATAACTTCGGGCCGCCCAGAGCCTTGTTAGGGGATTTGGTAGCCGTAAGCTGAAAGAAGTTGTTTGTTTGTGTGTGTGTGTGTGTGTGTGTGTGTGTGCGTGTGTTTGTCTATGTTTGTTCCCCACCACTGCTTGATAAGCGGTGCCGAGGTGTTTACGTTCCCGCAACATTGCGGATCGACATAAGAGATCGATAGAATATGTACCAGGCTTTAAAAAGTGGTAAGTACCGGGGTAAACTCATTCGACTAAAAACTCTTCAAGGCGAAGCTCCAGCATGACCGCAGTCTAATCACTCAAACAAGTAAAAGATAAAAGATAAAGTCCCAGTCTTGCTTTCCTTCAAAGGACGTATCACTTCTTACGGTAAATGACGAAGGACAGTATTCAAGCTTCTGACCGACCACAATTATGACCCAACTTCCATTTTGTAATATTATGTCATATGCGGTGACATATGAGCGTTTCACAGTTTTGTATTTGCTCCTCAGCTATAAAGTACAGCTATTATTGGATGATGCATTAACATTTCATGGAATTCAATTCTGTTGTATATAATTTGTTTCACTCTAATTTAATCGGTGAGACACTTTTAGAATTAATCACTTTATGCTTGAAAACAGTGGCGGTGCAAACAATAAAACTTAAAATTTTGTTTAGAATGGAAAATCGTAAAAAATATCTGTGCAGCGATTTGCGTCAACCTAATTATCTCTTGTCATTCGATCGTTTAATAAAGCATTGTTGTTTGACATTCGAATATGATAGTCACATAAATTTATGGGCCTGTGAACAACTATCCATATACTATACAATATAATGGCGGTTGTTTGCAGATTGATAAATTACGTTGCATGACATCTGTTGCTATGAATTCATATATTTCTTATTTGTCTACAAGTTATAGTAATTATGACATGTATCATAGTGATATTGCATTACAAAACAATTTTTACATTAACTGTCGATCACATTTATTTCCCACTTCCCTTTCTGAACAAATCTCATTCAGACTTGCATATCAAAATATATAAAACTAAGATACAGTGTAAAATGTAATCATCCTAGCTTTATATGTTGATTAAATGCACAATGGATTAATTTTTAATAGTACCTTCGAGTCCCCAAAGACTAGATATGGGATTCACTCATGCATCATTCCCTGAAAAAATTTCCATTAATTCTCTTCAAATATTTTTTTAACAGCAGTTAGTAATCGTATTAGTCGGTTGACTGCGAAGAATTAAGCCATACATTAATAGCTAAAGGCAGAAAATTACATACGTAGGAAATGGAAATCCTGCATGAAACATTCATCTCGACAAACCTCGCGTGGGAGTTATGACGAAATTAAAAGTGGGAAGATGCGATCTTATCGTATTTTCTTTTCGCCAAACACAACTGATATTTTTCTGATGAATGTCAGAAATCAATAACAGTATACGTTAATGCTAAGAGCCGAAAGGTTATTAACATTAATATATACTGGTTTACTTAAATGTATTGGTACTATATTATATTCAAAGAGAAAAGTCCTATTGTTGTCGTCACTGCCCACTACGCTACTTGGGTTTCCGTGTATCTTTGTCAGTTGGTGGCCCTTTGACCCTGTATAAATTATTCCTACATTATATAATTTGTATCTAAGTCGGCGAGCTGACATAGCGGTATTTCGCCTGCCGTTACGTTCAGAGTTCAAATTCCGCCGAGGTCGACTTTGCCTTTCATCCTTTCGGCGTCGATTAAATAAGTACCAGTTACGCACTGGGGTCGATGTAATCGACTTAATCCGTTTGTCTGTCCTTGTTTGCCCTCTCTATGTTTAGCCCCTGAGTTCAAATTCCGCCGCGTCAGCTTTGCCTTTCATTATTTCGGGGTCGATAAATTAAGTACCGCCAAATACTGGAGTCAATACGATCTACATACCTCCACCCCACAAATTACAGGCTTTATGCCCATAGAAGAAAGGATATTATAATTGTATCTAACCATATAATTTTCGGCACGTAACCACAGATATCAAAATTTGTATCCAATTCTTCACAGAATCTAGCTGCGATCCACAGATCTTTGGGTTATGAACTCGGAACGCTACCACTACGATAGTCTGAACGACGAGAAATTAAGTGAATGTATAGAGTATTATTTCTTTACTGTCTGTTCTGAGTTCTATTACTTCTATTACTCTAGCCACCATCTTCTTATTTCTTACTTATTTATTTATTTGCATTTTATAGAGTTATCATTATCATAGATTAAATGTCCATCTGCACGCACTAGAACAAGAATTAAAACAATAACGAATATATTCATTAATATACTTTCGGCCGGTTCGAACGTGAACATGATTGTATTTCAATAATTGCTGAAGGCATCATTTTCATGTGACTATCTAAAATTATGCTTAAGGCTTTATATATCAACAAATCATAATCAATCAATTTATCTGAATTGCCTATTTTTCTAATTTTAGTATTAACTACTGGCCATAGCCGACCAAAGCATTGTGAGTGGATTTGGTAGACGCAAACCGAAAGAATCCTGTCACATATGCATATGTGTATGTGTGTGTTTGTCCCCCACCCCATCACTTGACAACTGATGTTGGAGTGTTTACATCTCCAGTTCAGCAAAAGAGCCGATAAAAGAAGCACTAAGCTTACAAAGGATAAGTTTTGTGGGTGATTTGTTCGACTAAAGGTGATGCTCCAGCATGGCCACAGTCAAATGACTGAAACAAATAAAAGAATATGTGTATTAGATTTGTGTATATGAATATATAGCAGATGTTATTCTACAGGGATTTCATTATATATATTATTTTCTACTCTAGGCACAAGGCCCGAAATTTTGGGCCAGTCGATTAGATCGATCCCAGTATGTAACAGTTACTTAATTTATCGAACCCGAAAGAATGAAAGGCAAAGTCGACCTCGGTGCAATTTGAACTCAGAACGTAAAGACAGACGAAATAAGACGTGCTAACATTTCTACCATCTTGCCGCCTTATTTAACTATATATATTTTATAAAGGATTTTGTTTAAATCAACTGTCAAGTTTTACGCGCAAGTTTATGAACATAACAAGATGAAAGAATAAAAAGTAAACTTGATGTGTTTAATATGTTCTTCCGGACATGTCAGTCATAATCTGCCGATGAAATAACTTCATCAGTCATAGCGATAATGGCACTGACGCCAAATGTTCTGTCAGTTTTCACTTACGATGACTTTTTGCTATAGTTGAATATTAATGAGAAATAGGCACATAACAGAAATAGCCGACGGTCCTTCCTCTTGCCAATTCTGATAATGGTTTTATATCTTCAACGCCTTAAAATCTTTTGGGAGCTTATTTAGCATATCTGTCAAATTATCTAAGTAATGAACGTTGAAGAAAGGAAAATTCTTTTATATGCATATACTCTAGTATATGTTCTGTACATTACTGTCCTGCGTCGTAATATTCACCTTTTTGTCCTAGAAATATGAGTGTAAATTTACAATAGAAACATTTTGATATTTTAATAAAAACTAGCAGTATTCATTAAAATTCCACGTAAATATAAAATTTTTTAGGCAATTAAAAATTTTTATGGAGCCATAAAAATTAGTGTTCCTTTATAAATTATATATTCGGCATTATTTTCATTTAAAAATACCTATCAGCTCTTCTGGAAAAGGCTGTAATTGAAAGAACATGACTTTCTCATTCTCTCAGCAGTCCAGTGATTTATATATAATCCTAAGAGCTTCAAAATATTATAGAAAATAGCTTTCAACTACACGTTTCTAGTTTTTTAACTTTCACTCTGATTCTCATTTTGTATATTCAAGCTTGAATTCGTTTCCTTATCTGTTGTAAATGCTCTAAAATTTGGTTCATATTGTCCCTTCTACACACTAATACCCTCGTGATTGTTTTTAGTCTTTAGGCTCTCTGCTTCTCTATAATCAATTGCCTATATGGTTTCATTATTTCTCTTGTTAGCTTACATCGTCTATCATCCATATTCTATAAACAACTATCAATTATCAAGCATGCTGATGATCAATAATTACACTTAAGTGCATGCGTTATATGACTGGTGATATATAAAATAAAAACATAGTTCAATAAATACAAATTACACTATTCACTTAGACGCAGGTGTGACTGTGTGGTTAGAAGCTTGCTTCCCAACCATATGGTTCCGGGTTCAGTCTTTGCTATAGCCTCGAGCCCACCAAAGCCTTGTGAGTGGATTTGGTAAACGGAAACTGAAAGACGCTGGTAGTGTGTGTGTATGTGTGCCGTTTCTTTGTATCTGTGTTTGAAAATCGGTGTTGGTGTGCTTAGCGGTTCAACAAATCAGAGCGATACAAAGAAATAAGTCCTGGAGTCGATTGTTCGACTAAAACTGTTCAATGCGGTGCCCCAGCATAGCCGCAGTCAAGTGGCTGAAACAATTGAAAGACGAAAGATAAAAGATCCACTCACCACCACCACCTCCACCATCACCATCACCATCCCCATTCCCTTCCTCTCTCTTCCTCTCTCTGTCTTTCTCTTTCAGTTTCTCTGTCTCTCACTCGGCATCACCGTCTCTCCCTCTCCGTCTCTGTCTGCCTGCCTCTGTTTCTCTATCTCTCTCCCTCTTTCTACCTTTCTTTAATCCCACCACCAGAACATCACTCATTTGCTAAACATATATTTCTAACTCTCTTTCACTCCCTTCATCTAACTTTTTAACCACGAAATAAATACTGTTTCCCCTACCTTAAGTTATGGATGCTTCTCTTTTCCACTTTTTCTTTCTTCCTCTTTTTTGTTTCCCCCACTTTCTCTCTCGTTCTTCGCCTTTCCTTTCAACTAAACACGTGAAAGTGTAACACATTTCGGCCTTAGCGTATTAATATATAGATAGTAATAATAATACACGCTTGACGTATTTGTTGTGAAAATTTGAGGATAGTATTTTTGTTCTGATCAAAGCCACAATAAAACTAAACTGACAGTTATCTTACTATCAATGCCATTGCAGTAAATCTTCATTTCCGTGGCATTCAGATGCTTTGATCGATTTTTACACCCCGTTTCCTCAAACTAGTTTTGTTAATTTGTTTGGGATAAATCTCAGTAGTTAAGACCCGTTTGACAAGTCACAATTTCCAGATTATGTTCGTGGACATCTTTACGGACATCTGAGTTTAATGTGTCAGTGACAACCTGCTTCATTGCGCTCGATAAGCACAAGTCTCACCTGGATAGGATGCTACACTAACCGAAGCAAACGAAATAAACGAGAACAGTCTTTTCTCTAGACAGAGTACTAAAGTAATTGATCCACCCTGTCCCTCCACCCCACTGTGTCTGTTCTGTACCAGTCTACACAGTTCTATAAAACTTCCACCTCTAGTTTCTTTGATGTTATTGCTCAATTTGGTTCAGATCTTCCTCTTGACTTTTTGTAATATGCTACACCTGTTAGCAAGAACTTGTCAAGGTCATATTTTCTAAGTATATGGCTGGTAAATGTCCCTTTTCTTTTCATGGTGGCATTTAAGTCTTTTCTGACACTATATGTTGCGAAGGATCCATTCATTGGTACTTTTATCTGCCCAGCTTATTTTAAGAATAAGCTTATTCTGTGTTTAAAATACCATTGTTCAAATGCTTCAATTTTCCTTTTATCAATTTTCTTTATGATCCAACATTCAGCTTCATAGGTGACTATGCTAAATATCAATGAACTGAGGAGTATTTTTTTCATCGTTCGCAAAGAGATGGCCTTATTCTTCTATATGCTGTTCAGTGATATGGCTTTCTTGGCATAGGCAAGCATAGTACTAAATAAATTCTGCGAGCCAAAGAGATACTCCCTAATATATGGTGATTTCATATTAAGAGAAATGTGGCAGAGCCTCTTTTCGAATTGTGTTGGCTAATTTAAATAAGCATATATCCATTTATATTATCCAGGCGCAAATCCTCAGTTAAATTATCTAATTTGAATGATGCAGTATAATGGGCATATCTTTTTAAATGGCATACTTTAAATGATATTATAGCGTAAGATAATTTCGTTTTTGTAGCTAGTTTGCAAGATATTTCATGGGAATTCGTGTGTTGAAACAGATTTTGTTGTATATTTGGGAGGTCATTATCCCAATTATAAACACATGGACTGGCTCTATATCACGTCTATATTATTCGTTACTTGGTTTAACTAGTTATCTAATTGACTAATCGATTGTTTGAGTAATCATTCGACAACAAAAACGGAAGGTAAATGTTGCACAAAATCGAAATTAGGTTGACTGAAGACAACTATTTTAGTTGCAGATTTCACTCTTGTTGTTTACTAATATTTTTTAACAATTTTTCAGCTTCTTGGAAGTAGATTTACAGCATGGTTTTTATTTTAGGCATGGTAATCATTCAATAAGTTATGTTCAATCTAATGCTTAAACGAGAAATCACATGTACTATATCTTACCTTGCGCTCTCAAATCATTACTGGAGTAGTAACAGAGCGGACATGACCTACTGCGTACCTTAATTTGTTTTAGACCTAGTGGATCCTATCTGTTTCCAGGCCTGGCCACAAATGATTCCCTCTATAACAGATAAAGACAGAAAGAGAGTACCTTGCGTATGTGTATGTGTGTACATACGAATTTGTTTCTGCATCTATGTTTATATACATATATATATATATATATATATATATGTGTGTGTGTGTGTGTGTGGTGTGTGTGTGTGTGTGTGTGTGTGTGCAAAGGAATGTTTTCTCTCAAAGATTTGTTTTTCTCCCTTCCAATATTCAAGCTGGTCACAAACAAAATGGGATGTATTGAAACCAACGCTGGGTGTTTCAAAATCTATAAATTGGTTAGTGTATGGATATGCGTGTGTTTGTGTGTGGATAAACTTGTATTCATGCAGTGAGAGTGAATTCCACTTCAGTGCACAAGTGTGCTACATTACTGTTTGTGTGTGTCTTTATCCGTGTGTGCATTCCATATGTACATGTGATTTTATGTACATGCTAAACCCAAGAACCTCCAATGGAGGAAAAGTGGAATGTTTTACAAATTTTCATTGTCCTACTGATCGATTGCACTTGCAGAATGTAAATCAGTTTGCTTTGTTCTTCATCGAAGAACCCATGCGTGTTTAGTCTTTCATGCAAACCTATTGTGACGTAGCCCGATGCGTAAATTCTATGTGTATATATATATTTTTTCACGGGTTGATTACTTCTGTATTTTTCTTTACATCTCTTAATTGGTATTGTGGGAATGTTCCGCAAATGAAAATGTTTCAACTCTGCAACTACAGTTACCCAAGGATGGTGCCCCCATGTTGCTGCTGTACAATGACTGAAACCATAGAAAAAGAAAATAGCATGTTCCAGCAAAGACGTTTAGTTAAAATTCATGTTATATGTTTAAATAATGTCAAGAGAGTCATTTTATGGAAGAAAATTAAAACCTATCTCTCATCTAAGGCATTTTCATCTATATGTGATGGAAATATTCCGAATACAAATATTAATTGAAACTTTTATGAAATTGCTCACCATTTTGCAGCTATCATTCCCTCATGATTTATATAAATAAGATATAGGTTTTGAAGAAAAATCAATTTCCTATAAATCTGCAAACTGTCACCAATCTTAATATGTTTCCAGTAATAATATTTCACATCGGATGTTCTCAAAATTTCATCTCTAGAAACCAGGAGCAATGTTCATTTCATTTTACAAAACAATTTGATAGAGATCAATATTAGGTGTCAAAACCATTCTACAAATTGATGCTTGTTGAAGCATTTTTATACATATGAAATATTTTTATGTATGAAAAGCAATGAAGCAGAAAAAAAACAACGCGCAATAACGATAATTATATCTATATTTTTTAATCATTTTCCTATCAAGAAAACTGTATACAACTGACGTTTTAAAAATAAATTTTATGTACTTGTGAAATACCCAATTTTCTAGAAATAAATTTTCTTTCTGCTCTTCAAGAGTAGGCGACGGTGCTTCCCTGAACAATTAATCACATTTTCCTAGCTGAAGATTTCTCATGTCCATTACATGTGTCATGGCGTTGTAAACAATACAAGTTCTTACTTATTCCTCTTCATTTAAGTACAGTCGAAAGAAAGAACGACATATGTATAATATCTTTATAAACAATTATGCGTTTTATCGAAGTAACCTTTGAATTGCAGCTGAACATCCCACAAGTTGCTTAGCCGAAGTTCTTATTTCAGTTTAAGAATTTGCTCGATTGCAAAAATATTGATTTTTAAGTTCTCGCACAATGCCAGCAATTTCAGGGTGGGGCTCGTTGATTACATCGATCCCAGTGTTCAACTGGTACATATTTTATCGTTCCCGAAAGGATGAAATCAAAGTCGATCTTTCGGAATTTGAAAAACATTTTAAAAATATTACAACTCATTAGAATTAGTTGGTATTTATAAATAATTATCGACGGCTGCTGAATTTTATTCTCATTATTTTACTTTTATTATTAACACGGTGTCTCAAAATTCATTATCTATTTTGAGAAATAATTGGGGTAATGAAAAACTGATTTAAATTTGAATAGTATATTTATTTCAAAGTATATGCTGCAAAGAATTAGTGTTCCACAAGTGATTATCAGTGTTACTACATATCTCAAGGCGATAAATAGCTTCCTGGAACACACTTTCCAGAATTTGGGATGCGATGTTTGGAACTGCATCATCAATAAAATTTCAAAATGCTGCTACATCTCCAATTTTATTTGTGTATTCCACTGACTTAACGAACCCCCAAGCGAAAAAACAAATCTAATGGTGTTAAATTGGGTGAGTGTGCTATCCACGGTTACATTTCTCCACGACAAATACAACTAGGAGGGAAGCGAGTGCCAGGACAGTTACGTACGATTTTTGTATAATGGCACGGCGCTTCAATCTTTTGAGAAACTACCGTGTCAAGAATGCCACCTATGAGAATTTGAAGCTCAAGAAATTGTTCAAGCATATCAAAATATACTTTTCTTTGGACCGTAGTTTCTGCGAAGAAGAAAAATCCATACACATTTGACTTAGTCATAATAAGCCAAACATTCACTTTCGGTGTATTTCGTTCCCATTCAAGAAATTCAGTTGGCCTCTCACTAACCCAAATGCAATAATTATCACGACTAACCTTTTCAAGTGTTTGGAAGTTCGCTTCATCACTGAACAGAGTTTCGTTGATTAACTTGCCACTTTCAGTTTGAAGCTCAGCACATATCGCTGATCTGGTTAGATATTTGTAAGTTGTGAAAACCTTTAATGTGATGATCTTTTTTGATCACATCACTTCGTAGGATTCTGTTGACTGATGCATATGGAATTTCTAACATACTAGCTGCTCTACGAGTCGATAATTGCGGATCGTGTTTGCATTGCTGACTATAAATTGATAAGACTTTGATTTTAGAGAAATTAAATTGGCTAGCTATTGCGGTATTCATAAATTTTCTTATGGTTTTAGAATTATACATAGATTAAATAAATAAACAAACAAATAAATATCTTTATCAATGTGTATTTGAAGGACGTCTCTTCCTTAAAGGAAAATAATTGCAATGGAAATTTTAAACAGATACAATCAAATAATCGGCAAGCTCACACCATGTTCTTATAGTTAATGACTTTTAAAATAAGGCCAGTGACGAGACACTAATCACGTACCTATTACAAGCGAAGTAACGGTAATAATGATTCCACAGAGCATCTAAGACTTCTTAGATAGAGTACTATGTAATCGTTTTCTTTTCGCCATTTTTAATTACTTTCTTTTTGGTGGAACCTTATATTCTGGTTATCAGTTTTCTTTTTTTTTTTAACTAAAGCAGTGTGAGAGTTTCTTATTACTCATGGGCATTGTTTGCGTTCGAAACCAGTGTGTTTATAAATATGAAACATTGCAAAGTTAATGAGAGCAAAGAGTTTCCCATTATTTATTTTTCTTCACATGCAAAATACAAATGAAACCTAATGATAACGATGTTTTTGTGAAGTCTTCGGTGTAGTAACGTATTAATATAAATTCGAAACCATCGATTTAATTTCGATTTAAATATTTTTAATAATCTCTAGAAATCTTTATGGTACTGAATCATATGCTGTTTTTGTATTATTAAAATTTACTTGTATGTCTTTCGTAACACTACAATGTCGCAATGGAATCAAGGTATTAAACTGCAACTAGTCTGCTAAGAAGTTCGAATTTTAGACTTAAAGTCTAAAAACTATACAAAGCAATCATATTTGTATCACAAATAATATAAATATTGCTCAAATATTTGATACATAAGCAGTAGAGTAGATAGTATACTTCTTCACATATACATCTTTCTTAATATAGCAGTAGTCTGTATAACAGTCGTAAGCAAGAAATATTTCTTAATCCTGGAATTATAATTCAATTAAACCGTTATTTCCTGCTTCTTATATAATTTTCTTCCCACTTATTCAAGTATAAGCTTTGGTAATATCTTTGTTCTTATTTCACATGTTTTCTCCTAAAATTCATAAAATTTTGGGCAATAATACTACACGGAAATGCATTCCATTAATTGAAAATATATGACAAAATTTGAATTTGATCCATAAAAATTCAGCTGTTTCTTAAAAGAATTTTCATTGATTATATACATAGAATACAATTTACTAATTGTTTCGTACTGAAAGAATTTTTATTTTTTAAAAAACTTCTTTTATTTCAGCTATGTTATAAATCTTATGCACCTTTACTTCAATGTTTATATTCCGCATTTAATAATGTATTTCTTCTTTTCACAATACTAAACTTATAGAATTTCATTATATAAAGATTTCTCCTACATAATACTATTTATTTTTCCCAGGTGTTTTATGAATTTATTTACTATGCTTTAATTTTCACAAATGTTTCTTATTACACACTTCGTCGCAACCTCTGAAAGCTCTATAATTATGCCCCACAAATACATTCATCATTTTTGTTCATATCAATAGAACAATTTCTTTTGTCATTTTCGAACTTTATTTCTATTGATTTGCTTCATTGGAAGAATCCTCTTGCCGATACTTTTTTTCTCCTTTAAACATAAAAATATTCTTTTTGAAAAGAGTGATGAATCATTAAATTTCTGCCGAGCCAATGTGTTTCAACTCTTCCTTAAGAGTACGCTAAATAAAATTGTCATTTTATTCCTTTGTGATTATTTTGCTATTTAGCTAACTACAGTTACAACGGCTAAAATCATATCGATTTCCAGTCAGTTGAATTTAGCATACAGTCGATTATAGATACTATGTTTGGTAATTGGCGTGTAATACAAGATTCTACTTCCAGTTGCTTACCTGCGAGACTTTTGTTTCTTGCGAAAGTGTGTAACAACAGTTTTTAAACTAATACTTTCTACATCGTCCTCTACTACCGAAGATTCATGTTATGAGAAACAGAAATGCATATAGTAGGGGGAGAAAAGAATTTTTTTTTCAAATAGTTTTTTTATTACTAAAGGACTTACATACTTGTTTCATGAAGAAATAACTTTTAAACCTATAATGTGTTAAGAAAACTGTAAAGTTGGAAATAGTTGTTGAACATAGTAAATAACATGAACACTTGCTCTCCGTATGATGTATTTCCTTAAGTATAACATCAACGCAGAAAAAATGATTTTACATGTTACAAATATGAATATTTGCAGCATTAACAATTTTCGATGTATTTGCTATTGCATAAAACCAAATAATAAAGTTCGATCAGATACTTATTAGCACTACACTATTTCAATTTTGAGGTACTGAAAACTTTTACTAACTTACATTCCAATTCTTCTAGAACGTCCTATGTCGAATAAGAAATTGCACGTTATTTTATATTTTCAAAAAGACAAAACAATAATCTTCCGCAGATGAACGGAGGACAATGTGAAGACTCGTTAGAAATTTGCAGAATAAACTTTTAAAAAAAGGGTGATAATTTAGTAAACAACTTTCTGTAGATTGGTAAAATATTCCCCCCCACCAAAAAAAAAACACTAGCCAAACAGTATACCAAAAACTACTCCATAACGAACGCGATGAGGTTTTAGTTTCTTGTATGATTAGCCACTCGGTGTTTAGACAGCAAACCAAACAAATTAGTAGAATATATTGTATGATATATGTTTTATGATCGGGAATTGCATATGTAAAGAAAACCATTAAAAAGAGTAAGAGTATTAGTAAGGAAAAGGGAAAGTCAGTAACTTCATTTGAATATTCACCATGAAATATTTAGATTATTTACATTATTTACATTCGACGGATATTTGTCCTCTTCTTGTTTGTTAACGCAACGTTTCGGCTGATATACGTTCCAACCTACTTCAGGTGTCTTGGGGAAATTTCGAACCTCGGTCCTCATTCCTAAGGTATTTTTCGATGTTTATTATTATTATTATTATTATTATTATTATTATTATTATTATTATTATTATTATTATTATCATTATTATTATTATTATTATTATTATTATTATTATTATTATTATTATTATTATTATAATAATTATTATTATTATCATTATTATCCAGTAGTTTTATTTGTATAGCGTGCTTTCACTTCACTACCAAGCGCAGCTCTGCCTACCTTGGGTATGTGCTGTGATTTGATGTGATGCTTTTATGGTTACTGTATTGAAGGTGTTTTGCGTTGGATGTGCCCAGTAGTGCAATTTTCTGTATGTTATATATATTTGTAAGTCCTGGTGTTTAT
>NC_043004.1:19145456-19167956 GCF_006345805.1 Octopus sinensis
ATACATACATACATACATATACATACATACATACATACATTCATACATACATACATGCATACATACATATAATATGTGTGTGCGACTGTCTGTGTATCCATAATTGTATACTTTTTAAAACCATATATTTCCTCTGTAAGATACTAAAGTGTTTATATTTATCTGCCTACACTATAAGCGGCTTTATTGTAACTGTCATAATTAATTTAACGTATAGTTAATACCTTTTGGCGTTACTCTTTTGTCCGCACTAACACTCAGACTTCATTTTCATTCCTAGCTGACGGGTAGTAACTATATCACCTTTCAATACATTTATTTACAAATTTTGCGTATGTTTATGTTTTTACTTCACTTTCAGAACGGGCGAGATAGAGACTTGACATATTTAACATAGATGGAACACTTAATATAGTTTAGAGGTTATATATACTTACATATTTGCAAACATTCATACCATACTTACATATATACATACATACATGCGCAACTCGAGATTTCTCAAAAGTAGCTGTCCCCTCATATACAATCCTTCTCCACTTGCTACGGTCAATAGCTAAGCCCACCCATGTGTCAGGAGAGATGCTAGCATCTCTTAAGTAAGCCTTTATACCTATTTTTTGGTTTATGTGGAGGTCGTTCTCCTTTAGCTAACTCCCCATAAAAGAGTTGTTTTGGCATCCTTTGAATCTTTCATCATGACCAGATGACCACTCCATCCGAGCCTTTGCTTCAACACAAAAGCTTCTATACTTTCACACCAAGAGCCTTCCAATATTTCAAGATCACTGATGCGGTCTTTCCACTTAATGCCATAGATCCGTCTGAGACACATCTGATGGAAATATTCCAGTTGTTTAAGTTGGCATCGATATGTGACCCTCGTCTCGCAGGCATAAAGAAGAGAAGAGAGCACACACGCCTTGTACACCTTTATCTTTGTCTTCCTGCATATGTATCGCCAACTCCAGAGACACATTTCTAGCCTTTCGAAAGCATCACTTGCTTTCCTAATTCTGTATGGAATTTCATCATCCAAATTGCTATATCTATTAACAGTGCTTCCCAGGTAGACAAACTGGTCAACTACACTAAGTCGTTTACCATACACATAGATATTTGGTTCACGATACTACTTACCAGAGGCAGGTTGGTACAGTTTTCTTGAGACTGACTGCCAAACCTAAGGCAGCGCAAGCATCGTAGAATGCATTCAAAATGTGTTGCACATCAATCTCTATGTGCACTACTAGATCACAATCATCTGCATACAAAAGGTCACTTTGTTTTTGCAGCAAAGCGCCTGATATTAAATATGCTGCAAGAGGTTCGATAATGGAGGTAAACATCATACCTACAATTTCTGAACGCAATACAGAAAATCATCGCAAAATATATGGCAAGTAGGGTCGGTGCCCGAATACCCCCCCCCCCCGCTCCGTTTCACTCCATTTTGTATTGAGATAGGCTCTAACATTAGAGCAAATCAGGCAAGTATTACAAAGACAACCTTTAATACATAACTAAAAAGAAACCAATATCAATGCTGACTTCTGGGAACATCTTGCATCAGATAGGGAGCTGCAGAAAAGTGTGATTGTTACTGGGTTAAGAGTCTGATAGCAACAGAGTTGCATACACTAAGTTGAAACGTGCTGTAAATATATGGATGATGTGAACATTGTGCTTGAAAAGGACACGAAAGAGTAGATTTTGTGTAACCAGTGTAGTCGCATCGGCTTCTCAAAGGCAGTCCTACTCAGCCACAAGCGTGGGCACGGAGGCGTCCCCCGTCTTCCAATGCGATATCCAATATGTTTTTGTCGTGCATCATGTGTAGCAGAGTGCATAAGGGACCAGTGGATTCACTCGTAATTGTAGGTCCCAACACTAAGAGGGTCAGGCTGTTGCTGGAAGATTGACTTGTGGAAGATGTGGAATGACTTGCGGGTCTATAGAAGGCATTCAAAGCCATATAAAACGACATCAGTGACTGGGAGACTAAACGTGAGATATTTCTTACAGTAAATAGGGTTCATGAAGTGGTCTCACTTGATCACTAGTGGACTTGTAATAAAAAAAAAAGAAAACGAAGAAAAACACAAGAAAATAAACAAGAACGCGAGGATGTGGAACATGCAAAGGATTAACAAGCACACAGGGAAAGAGAGAAAGGTAGTTTTACGTTTCGAGCAAAGCTCTTCTTCAAAAACAAGAGACAGCGGAAAGTTCGGGAGAAAAGGAAGACGGGGGGAAAAATTTCCAACGATCCACATGTAGTTACACACACACACATACACAAACACATATAATGAGAGACAGAAATAGAGAGAGATATAGAGAAAGAAAGAGAGAAAGAGAGTTTGGAACCCACATTCTCTTCTGTACTACACAGTTTGTATAATACAGTTTTCGAGGCCAACGCTCCCACAATCAAGTGTATCTTCAGAGGATTTTACACCACTCTCTCCTGAATTTTACATCATGTCTTACACATATTCCCACACCACACATATGTGTGTGTTTGAATGAGTGTGTGCATATGTATATGTATATATATACATATATATATATATGTGTGTGTGCGTGTGTGTGTGTGTGTATAGGCGGCGAGCTGGCAGAAACGTTAGCGCGCCGGGCGAAATGCCTGTCGTTACGTTCTGAGTTCAAATTCCGCCGAGGTCGACTTTGCCTTTCATCCATTCGTGGTCGATAAATAAAGTACCAGTTTCACACTGGGGTCGATGTAATCGACATAATCCCTTTGTCTGTCCTTGTTTGTCCCCTCTATGTTTAGCCCCTTGTGGGCAGTAAAGAAATATATATATATACGTATATATGTGTATATATATATATATATATATATATATATATATATATATAATATATATATATATATATATATATATATATATATATATATGTATATATATATCATATTTAGGGCATTACTACACGTAAATGTTTCAGGCTATAAGGGACTCTTAAAGTCAAAACTACCTTAATGAACATGTATATTTATTATGGTAGTTTTGACTTTAAGAGTTTCTTATAGCGTGAGGAATTTACGTATACTAATACCCTTAATATTGTAAATGTACTTAAAAGAGAATAAATTAATTATAAATTTTGTATAAAATTTTACCATAACTGGTTTTTCACACTGGCTACTTGATATTTTCCGATATAGATTTTCTCCTTATATTTAATGACACACACGCACTCACACACACATACACACACACACACAACACACACACACACACACACACAGATATATATATATATATATTTATATATAGAGGGCATTATTATACATACATGCCTCACGCTAAGAGGGACATCAGTCATTTCTACCAAAAAATTTTACTAATCATACCCAATGCAATTTTTCAAAGCAAGACATTTAAAAAATGAATTTAGTCTTGTATCACCTGTGATTTCGTACTTACCGCAGAATTGCGACCGTACTCATCAGCAAGACTGATTCTGAATATATCATAAATAAACGACCTGTACCGCCGAAGTCGAACAGCCATCTGCTCTCTCCCAACGAAGCACATGGAGAAGTTTACATATTATACATCCGGTAAATGGCGGGCTTCTTCGAATTGCATTTCGGATAGGAAAAGTTTTTTCGGAATAAATTTAAATCTAACAATTAAGGATAACTTCTTAATAAGGAATCTTAACAAGAAATTATCAGGTAGATAGCGTGAAAAACCTCATAAGAGAAAAATTTCGAAAATAATTCTTTCTTATTGAACATATTAATTTTTTAAATGTCTTGCTTTTTTTAAATGTCTTGCTTTTTTAAATGTCTTGCTTTGAAAAATTGCATTGGGTATGATTAGTAAAAAAATTTTTCGGTAGAAATGACTGATGTCCCTCTTAGCGTGAGGCATGTATGTATAATAATGCCCTCTATATATAAATTAATATGTTCAATAAGAAAGAATTATTTTCGAAATTTTTCTCTTATGAGGTTTTTCACGCTATCTACCTGATAATTTCTTGTTAAGATTCCTTATTAAGAAGTTATCCTTAATTGTTAAATTATATATATATATATATATATTTATATATATATATAATATATATTATATATATATAATATATATATATATATATATATAATATATATATATATATATGCGATTGTAAGCGGGTTAGTGAGAAGACATTTTAAAAAGACTCCAGATTAATTGGGAATTAGCTAACTTCAAGATTAAAATCTTAAATAGATCATTTTCCCCATCGTCAGCGCAATACATGTAGATATACATAGTAAGGTATGTACTTTTCATATTTCACATGTACTTTTCATATTTTTTATATTGTGATATTATTCTTTGGACTAACAATGATTGCGGCTGAAGAGAGCTTTAATAATACACTGATGTAATAACAGATAGATTGTTTATAAAGCTTGAAACACGTGTACCGCGATATCCTTTGTTTTCTGTTTTTGATTTTATTTGATATATATATATATCTTTTTTCATGTATTTCTAGGTTTACAATTCCCTTGCATTTAACCAGACAGAAACTTCTACGAGTCCAAATAAGGAGGTACGTTTCTGCCGATTCAAGGATAAACTGATGTCTTACGACGAGTTTAAAAATAAAACGAAATTCATGTGTTTCTACTATTTATTTCGAAAGAAAGAGAAAGGCCAATCTTGTACAGTGTTATCAAGACAAGAATGTGAAAGATGGAAGACATGCAGTTTGGATGCTGTAAAATGCTGCGATCGAATGCTTAAGATGTCTGCCGATGATGATAATTCAACAAATTCCAGTAGTCTCTCCTGTCATTCAAATTGGGATGGATATGGCTGCTGGGACAAATCTTTTGCGAATAAAACAGCTAACATCAAGTGTCCTGGTTTTGCTTCGACACATTATTTACCAGGTAAGCAATAATTTCGTGTTTTTGCAAAAGTAATTGCAAACAATTGTATCATATACACAAGCACACACTTACATACATATATATATACGATGGGCTTCTTTCAGTTTCCGTCTAACAAATCCATTCACAAGGCTTTGGTTGGCCCGAGGTTATATTAGAAAACACTTGCCCAAGGTGCCACGCAATGGGACTGAACCCAGAACCATGTGTCTGTCTGTCTGTCTGTCTGTCTGTCTGTCTGTCTCTCTCTCTCTCTCTATATATATATATATATGTATATATATATATATGTATATATATATATATATATATATATATTATATATATATATATATATATTATATTGGTTTATTTCGGGACGGTCATTTTTTTTGTCAGATACACACGCGTACTATATATTTTTTCTTCACTCGTTCATTGCTGTTCTTATTTTATTATTGTAACACATGTCCATTGTCCGGAAATCCTTCGTTACATACCTGTGACCTCTTCAGTGACACTTTTCCTTTTCGTGTGTGTTCTTCTATGATGTGTATGCTCACGTGCGCATGCGTTTGTGTCCTTGTTTTTTTGTGTGTGCATGTGTGTGTATGTGTACATATATGTGTGCATGTTGTGTGTGTGTGTGTTTGTGTGTTAATAAAATCACTGTCTACTAAAATTCAACATCTATAATAATGTAAATTAGATATACAGATGGAGAATAAACCAGTATACACCAAAAAGTTAAACCAAACTTCGTGGTTCATCAGAAGTATATTTCTGTTCTAGTATTTTTATTATCTCTAGTTACATATCTAATACTGCATAATCAAACATAATATTATCGGCTAACAAAAGTTTCATCTTAATTACTTTAATTTTCAATTAGAGTGATTTAAGAATAAAGAAATGTCAACAAGGCGCAGGAATGGCTGTGTGGTAAGTAGCTTGCTTACCAACCACATGGTTCCGGGTTCAGTCCCACTGCGTGACATCTTGGGCAAGTGTCTTCTACTATAGGCTCGGGCCGACTAAAGCCTTGTGAATGGATCTGGTAGACGGAAACTGAAAGACGCCCGTCGTATATATGTATATATGTATAAAAATGTGCGTGTGTGCTTGTGTGTCTGTGTTTGTCCCCCTAGTATTGCTTGACAACCGATGCTGGTGTGTTTATGTCCCCGTAACTTAGCAGTTCGGCAAAAGAGTTAGATAGAATAAGTACTGGGCTTACAAAGAATAAGTCCCGGGGTCGAGTTGCTCGATTAAAGGTGGTGCTCCAGCATGGCCGCAGTCAAATGACTGAAACAAGAAAAAGAGTAAAAGAGTATGTGATTCGATGAAACACACACACAAAAAAAAATAATAATTCCGTATGCAAAAGTTAACTAAGTGATACTATTAGTATCAAAGAGTGTCAAATAGTATCAAAGAGTGTCAAATAGTATCAAAGAGTGTCAAGACTCTTCTTGTCATTAATGCTATACACAAATTAGTTTTGTGGGCGCTTCAGAAGCATTAACATGTTGTAGTTCCTTAATATGTATATAAGCGGTATTGAATTAGCTTTTCATAGGATGAAGATGAATTGTACATATGTGTATTTTGCACATATATAATATATATATATATATATATATATAATATATATATATATATATATATATATATATATAATATATATATATATTATATATTATATATATATATATATATATATATATATATGTCGTGGTGTGTGTGTGTTTGGATAATGAGAAGGAAAACATGGAGGAATAAGAAAAGAGGGGAGTATATATATATATATATATATATATATATATATATATATATAACGGGAAGCTTTATGAAAATAAAAAAAAGACGAGGCAGGTGGAAAACAAACGAACAATTGTATTAGTATGGCGCTCAGGAAATATAATAAAAAAACAAGTCTTTAACGTTTCGAGCCTACGCTCTTCAACAGAAAGATACACAGAGAGAGAAAAACACAGAAAGAAGGAGAGAAAAAAAAAAAAATGCGTGCAGTAGCTAACGAATCAACATGGCGATCTGATTTCGGCCAGAGGTCAAAGATCAAACATGAGACGCGAGAGCGAAATAAGGGGAGATAATAGGGTTGATAAATGGGTTGAGGGACCAGCTAATAGTGCGTGGGAGGGGTCTGGATGTGTGTATGTATAGGGTTGGTGTATGTATTAGTATGTATAAGGGTGTGTGTGTGTGTGTGTGTGTGTATGAGAGAGTATTAGTGCGTAGGATTGGTCTGGACGTGCGTATGTATGGGGTGGTGTATGTATTAGTATGTATTAGTATGTATTAGTACGTATTGGTATGTATAGGTGTGTGTGTGTGTGTGAGAGAGTATAAGTGCGTATGCGGGGTCTGGACGTGGTATGTATAGGGTTGGTGTAAGTATTAGTATGTACTAGTATGTATTAGTACGTATTAGTATGTATTAGTTGGTGTGTGATTAGTATGGCACATCATATGTGATGTGATGTGTAAAGTCATGTGGTGTAGTGAGGAGAGAGGGGGAGGGGGAGAAGAGGGGGAGGAGAAGGGGGAAGAGGAGAGGATGGGGAGAAGGAAGGGAGGAGGGGGATGAAGGAGGAAAGAGGGAGAGGGGGAGAGAGAAGGGGAGAGAGAGGAGTGAGGGAGCAGAGGGAAGGGGAAGAGGGAGGGGGGAAGAGGGAAGGGGAGTGTAGGGGTGAAAGGATGAAGGACTGAAGAAGTAGGGGTCGGGGGGAGAAAGGATAGGTGAGGAGGGGGGAGAGGGGGGTTAGATGAGGAGGGGGGAGAGTTGAGACCAAATGGCGTATAAGAGCGAAGAGAGAAGATTAATTCCTGTTCACGGCGCAAACGGGAATCCGGATGGCCTCTGTGTAAGGACAAACCGAACACAGATAGGTGTTGCAAGGAGTGACCGGTGGAGCGGAAATGGCGTGAGACCGGTGTGTCGTTCGCAAGGTGGATGTCACGAAGGTGTTCCGCGAACCGGTCAGCCAAGCGGCGTCCCGTTTGTCCGACGTACAAGGAATTGCAGAGAGAGCAAGAGATGCAATAGATAATATTGCTGGAGGTGCAGGTGAAGGAGTGGATGATGGGATAGGGTCGATGGTGGGTGCTAGTGAGGCGGGTGGTATTGGAGAGGTAAGGGCAAGTGCGGCAACGTGGGCGGGAGCAGGGGAACGAGCCGGGTTGGGAGGTAGGGTCAGGGAAGGAGCTATGGACCGAAAGGTCTCAAAGGTTGTGGGCTCGTTTGAAAGAGGGGAGGGGTCGGTTAGGGAAGAGGTGTGAAGTGGACGGGTCGGACTGGAGATGACGGAAAGCTCGAAGAATGGTGCGTTGGAGACGTAGGGTCGTGGGGTGGTAAGTGAGGGGAAAAGGGAGGCGGGAGACTACAGGGCGGGTTCGGGGAGAGAGAGCAGATACACGGTCCACGGACCGTGCTCTGGCAAGGGCGGTGTGGATAGTGGTGAGGGGGTATCCACGTAGGGTGAAGTGGTGAGCCATACGTTGAGACTGAGTCTCAAAGTCATGGTCGTCACTACAGAGCCTACGTAGACGGAGGAATTGGGAATAGGGGATGGAAAGCTTGGTGTTTTCTGGGTGGGAGGAAGAGAAGTTGAGGTATGAATGTGAGTCTGTGTGTTTGTAGTGAATGGAGGTGGTAAGAGTGGAGTGAAGAATGCTAACCGAAATGTCGAGGAAGGAGACAGAGGTGTTGGAGATAGTGGAAGTGAAGTGGAGGGCTGGATGGAAAGATTGGACGAAAGAGAGGAAGGAATCTAGATGTTCGCGGGAGAGTGAGGTGGCACCGATAATGTCGTCAATATAACGGCCATATAGTTCAGGAGTGGGACCAGTGAAATTAGAGAATATTTGGGCCTCAACATAGCCAACGAACAGTTGGGGCCCATTCGCGTTCCCATGGCCACTCCCGAGACCTGATGGTAGAACTCGCCCGCGAACGAGAAGCAGTTCAGAGTAAGGACAAGTTCGGCCAGACGAATGAGTGTGGAGGTGTCAGGTACAGGGTTAGAGCGGAGGTCAAGAAAGTGTCGAAGGGCCTGCAGTCCTTCGTGGTGAGGGATAACAGTATAGAGGCTTTGGATGTCCATAGTAAAAAGGATTTTGGAGGAGCCGGGAGGAAAGGAGAAAGAGTTGAAAAGCCGGAGAGCATGGTTGGTATCGTGGATGTGGGAGGGAAGAGATGCCACTAGGGGGGCAAGGACACGGTCGAGGTATTTAGAGATGAGCTCCGTGGGGCAGTTACAGGCGGAGACGATGGGGCGGCCAGGGTTGTTGGGTTTGTGGATTTTGGGGAGGAAGTAAATGGTGGGGGTACGTGGGGTTCGCACAATTAGTTTGGATATATATATATATACACACATAAATATATATATATATATATATATATATATATATATATATATATATATACATATATATGTATGTATGTATGTATGTATGTATGCATGTGTGTGTGTATGTATGTATGTATGTATGTATGTGCGTATGATCACTGAAATGTAAAGCTGTAGAAATTTGTATGTGTGTGATATACCGTGAAATGGGGTTACTTTGAACGCCATTCAGAGTAACCCCGATCACTATTTCCGGCAGTAAGCAAGCTGCTACCGCTCAATTCCACAAATATACTTCAACCACTTGACTTGGCGTTATATTGGCCCCTGAAAAAAAAGTTGGAGAAAAATCTTAAATTATTCGAAGGCTAATAGCAGGAAAAACTCAAAGACCTTAACTAAAGATGCATTTCCTGCTCTGCTCACACAGCTACATGCTGCTCTCTTTCCTGAAAGTGTCACTCCCCGCTAGAATCGGGAACTGTAGAATTCACCCTTTTCATTCGAACAGGTTTTGGATGAGCTACCAGATCATGAAGTGAGCAAAGAAGACGATGAAGTCATCAATGTAAGAATTCCGGATGTTGTGCTAGGAATGCTAATGTCAATGAAAGGAGTGGATGAGAGCAGATCAAAGAAGAGACGAAAGAAATTGAACGTTAACTCTGGCAAAAGTATAAGTGCTGAGGATATCAGTGCTTCTGGAAGTGAAATGATGGCCATCAATTCCTCAACAATTATAGAGAATCATAGAGAAAGAGAGCAGCAAGAGAATTTGCATGATGAAGAGCTAATCTCTGTTGATAGCGATATTTCTATGAATGAATGTAACAGATATTCCGGCACTTCAGACATGGCAAGAGCAGAAAATACAGAAAGTGAAAGTAGTTTTGTTGGAAACTTTGTCATTGTGGGGTATGAAGGGCATTTCCCGGTTAACATCTCAACTGGAAGTGACGGAGCACTTGTCTGTCATCATTGACAAAATCTAAACAGATAGGGTGGAGGTGGCCACTGAAAGAGAATAAACTCGTCTTCGACTAGAAAGGTATGGTAGAAATGAAAACAAAATGAAATCATTGCAATAAGAAGTCTAGAACTGTTCAAAGTTTCACGGTATATTTGTAGTGTTTATGCTTCTGGACGATTGAGTGGTTTTCTATTATATTAATATCCCCAAAGTTTAAAAAAGATTTTATAAAACCGATTATAAACTCTGTATGAGTAGTATGTAAAATAATATTCAAAACAGAGATTGTGTTTCCTTGAAATAAATTAATATCTGACACCTTCATGGAACAAACAAAACTCAACGGTGAGAAAATTTTAGAAAGTGGTCTTTCGCATATGAAATTGATGCCTTATCGTTTGTATTAATCTCCAGTGCCATAAATTGGTAATATTATACGCCACAAAAATAATTTCATGAAATTAAGTCTGTAAGCTCATGAACTAAGGAAATTTATTGTTCTAAGAAAAATATAAAAGACAAATAATGAAATAGGAGGAAGTATGAATAAATAAATAATAGCCGGAACTGAGTTGCTCGTTTACAATTTATTTACTCACAAGATGTTTCAGATATATTGTTAAATTGGCGAAGCCTATGAATGTACTGTAATATGCATTTTTCATAGTTAATTTTGAGCTGCTGAAAAGCTTAGAGCAAACAACATAGTCAGTGTGTAGTAAAACCAGATGTGTTCTTCCTCAGCTCGTGGCATTTCTTCTGGCTGTTGGCATTGTGATCAAATCCTGCCAATATCAACTTTGCTTTTCGTTCTAGGAACTTGAGTAGAATTGAGTGACAGCATAGCAACCTTTCCCAATCTTGCATCCTACAAAAAGTATCGAAATAAGCCAGAGGAAATTAATGCTGTGCAGCAGGGAACGATTTAACGTATCAATCTGATATGTTTTCCTCTGTGTGTGTGTGTGTGTGTGTGTGTGTGTGTGTGTGTGTGTGTGTGTGGCGGGGTGGATATGTAAAGAGAGAGAGCGAGAAAGATTGAGAGAGGACACGAAGACAGAAAAAGAGTAAAAGTACCGAAATAAGTATTTTACTGGTGCTCTATTTTTTTTTGACTTCGAAAGGATGATGGGTAAAGGGCAGTTTATTTTCCAACAATTACATAGGCACATAAAACAACTGGCGTTAGGAAGATAGAGTCAAATTAGCACAATCAGGCTAGCAATTGTTTAATCAAACTTGTGCCTATGTAGGAATTTATCACCGTTGTTACTTACGACGTTAAGACAGCGAGCTGGTGGAAATGTTAGCACGCCGGGCGAAATTCTTAGCGGTATTTCGTTTGCTGTTACGTTCTGAGTTCAAATTCCGCCGAGGTCGACTTTACCTTTCATCCTTTCGGGGTCGATGAATTAAGTACCAGTGAAAATCTCGGGTCGATGTAATCGACTAGTCCCTTCCCTCAAATTTCAGGCCTTGTGCTTATAGTACAAAGGACTATTACTTACGACGTCAGAGTCGTTTAAGCTTCGGAATGATTAATTGTAGTAATTGTTCCTTTCTTTACATTCTACATTCAAATCCCATCGAAGTCAAGGTTTACTTACTTTTTTCGGGATATCATCCGAATATTGGAAACGATACGATTAACTAACGTCCTCTCTCACTGGTCTTGCGTCTAAATGATAATGCATTGTTAGCTACAATGTTAATGTGTTTACTAAACGTAATGCTACAACCGATTTCTTGTGTAAAATACACGATATTATCAAATACAGGATGTTTAAAAAGATTTGATATCATTTGAGATGTAATTATCACAAAAACTACATAGTTAAAGCAGATGAAACTAAAGAGGTTTAATGTTGAGCAATATAAGATTTATCCCCCCCCCCCAAATTGAGCGAGAAATTCGAAGGTATGTGGATTCCATGAACGATTTTACAAATGTTCAATATGCGCAACGCCAGAGACACGGCACACGTCAGGTCGGTAGACTAGCTCATCCCAACCATGTCTTGGGTAACAGTTTCCAGTGCGGTGGTGATTATGTTCTCGAGTTCCTCTAGGTTTCCAGGAACAGGGGGACATAGACAAGGCCATTAACATAGCCCCAGAGAAAAAAATCGCAAGGTGTTGGGTCAGGTGAGTGTGGCGGCCATTTTAACAGCACATTGTCTTCATCACCAGCACGCCCGATCTATCTCCCTCGCAGATTGTCATTGATATAAGCCCGCAAAATGAGCTTCCAGTGAGGTGTAGCCCCGTCCTGTTGAATAACGAGGTCTTCATGTTCATTTGCAATTATCTCATCCATTAGCCAGTTCTGAAGCATTTGCAGATAAACATCTCCGGTCACATTTCCCTTAAAGAAAAATGGGCCATGAAGAGGCTTCTTGGAGATGGCGCAGAACACATTTATTTTGGTGAGTCCCTCTCATGCTCAACTGTGGCATGGTGATTTTCTTCGCCCCAAATGCAAATATCATACTTATTGACTTTGCCATTCGTATAGATTGTGGCTTGATCCCTGAAAACAAGACGTTCCTTGAACTGGGCTTCTTCAAGTTCCTCTTGCACGTCAACACAAAATTGTTTGCGCTTTGGCTTGTCACCTGCCGTTATGACCTGAATAAGCTGCGGCTTGCAGGGTTTCATTAGCAAGCATTTCCTTAGGACGCGCCAAACTGTTGTTGCAGGAACCTACGTTTCCAAAATTGTTTTTCTTATGAATTTCTTGGGGCTTTGCAAGAATTTTTGGCGAACCTACTCGATTGTCTCTTCCGGTATTAGTGGTCGTCTAGAACCTTTTGCTCAGCACAGACAGCCTTCCACTTGGAATTTTTTGTGCCATGTCCAAATCTGCATTGCTTTTGGTGTCTTTTTAGAGAGAACTCTCTCACAAATGCATGCTGCACAGTCTTGTTCGACTGTGTTCGAGCATACTCCAACACACAAAACATCTTTTCTCTTCCAGTGGATGCCATTTCTATACCCGAAAAGAGAAACTTATCAAACATTAAACATATTTTGACCTGTTTCTGCACATGCTGTTAAAATCTGAATTCATTTGACAAAGAACTGGCAAATTTATTAGATTTCGAAATGATGTCAAGTTTTTTGAAACGCCCTGTATATAATTTATTGAAATCTGCGCATCAAAGGCTTACTGTTACTAACATAAATTCACAGTGTATCAAGTGTATCAGAATTCATGTTTTTTTAAAGACATTTTCATTCCTAAGTGGGATTTAAAAAAATAATTGTCAGGTATGCTTTGTTAAAGTAGCACAAGGAACTTCTGCAGTAATGATTGCTTTTGTTGCTATAGATCATCTTACTCCTTATCACTATATGACAATTATATAGCACATTATTGAACATTAATTCCAAGGAGATAAGGATGGTAAAAATTGCTTATAGATATTTAATGACTTTATCTTTTCAGTTGGTACTCATAAAAAGATGAGAGATAAGTGGCTAGAACATGATTTAAAGAAATCAGAAATTGAAACTGAAAATGATAATCAAAAACAAACGGCGGGTGCAATATCGTCAGAAATTATTGTCAGCTCTTCTTTAATATCTCAACGTCGTATTATTGCACTGATTGGTCCAATCTAGGTCTCCTATACTCCCGTAGACGTACGATAAAAGGCATTCCAGCTGTAACCATCCAATCTTTAAGGTGTGTCTTGTAAACGTTTTGTAATGTGTCGTTCCCTTATTACGAGTTTAGAATGTGACAAGATGTGTTACGTCTGGAAGATCTAGCATTATATTCTCTAAGAATAATTAATGGAAATAATTATATTTGTTAAAACTTTGAAGCAGCATTAATCGACTATATTTGGTGGTTAAAATGCCATTTGATTTAAAATCGTATTGAAAAGTAAACCACTGCATCAGAGTGCAGTCTTCATAGGAGTGCAAAGCAAAAAAGAACACAAAAAAGAACATATGCTTATATATTTTAGTTCAGTATTTCCTTGTAGTAGTAGTAGTAGTAGTTTCATATAGAGAAGGATTATGGCTCGATTCCAGCGAATCAGCATGATTGTTAGGGACATTGAATAGATTTGAATAGATATCTTCGTTGTACTTAAACTTACTGAAGAGATAAGATTTTCCTTTTTTTAACTAAGTATCTTGTTTTATTATTATTTTTTAATAACAGCAATTTGATAACGGAATTACACAAACAGTCATACTTTAATGAAATAAATCCGTTTTAACCTGCCAGTTAGTGTTTTGAAATGGTTCTTGAATACTTCTGGTTATTGACAGCGGTGTAGGATAGCATGTGATTAAGCTCCCCTGCCGTCTGGTCCCTCTTTACTTAAAATGATGTTCTTAGTAAATCATTGTTGTATCTCCTCCCAAAACAATTTTATGAGGAATCTATTATCTTTGTTCTTTTTATTGACTTCGATATATAATGTACCAGGTAAGTACTGGTGTCACTTCTTTCATCTGTCTTTCCCTCTGTCTTTTTCTCTCTCTGTTTCTCACACTATATCTCCTTCACTATTTCTCTCCCCACTCTCTCTCGTAATCGGCTGTGATTTCAGGAGTTGGAGAAGTATCGAAGAAGTACACTAATAGTTCCTTTTTCTCTAGAAGTAGCAAACTGATGAAGAAGGATTTTCTTGCAAGAAGATTGAAATGTTTGGGATTTGATTGATGTCTACCACAGCAATAACCGGAAACATATATTATATATACTATGAATTTCACTGATACGTTCCCTGTCAGTAAAGAATTTCAGTGTTTGAATTAGTGGATTCAATGCTCTAGTCTGCATTATCTAAAAAAGAAGAGGAACTCAGTCACTGCTTTAAATTGCAGATTTAGTTACTTCATTTCTCCAATGACTTGAGTTGAAAAGTATAAATTTTAATGATTCTCTTCTCTAACAGAGCTTTGATTGTAAAAAATATATTATTTAATACATATTTTCAGAGCAAAGAGTAAAGAAAGTTACAATCTACGTGTATGTGCGTTGAAGCCAACACGCTTTGGAAAGAAAAAAGATTCTTCTCTTTAGAACACAAAGACACTCATAAAAGCTAACTTAGCATATATTTATGGTTAATTATTAAATGGTAATTATTGGTGTTAATGAAGGAAAGTTAAGTTAAAGGAATATGTTAAAAATTTACATATTATATATTATATAAGAAATTTAGTTTGATCATATTTCTTATATTATAAAATATACAGTGAATATACTAGTATAGTTTTAGATAAGTTGAGTACGAATTTGATAGAGATATATTTAAAATAAAATGATATAGTGAATTTATCTCTACAAATATCTTTCTATATATATATCCTTTATTTGTGCCATCCATATAGCTGCGACTTAGAAGATCTATTTGTTACAGAGGATCAAATACCCAAATTCGCTTCGATAATATCTCGATGCCGAAAATTATCATTGTCTAAATTTCACATATATTTTATAGAAGAAAATGTGTAATTTATTTTTATAAACTAGCAAAAACATACTATGACCATCACTGCGTCTAATACAACTTTTATAATTACAACAGTACACGTCTATTATTGCGGTTCCAACAAACTATAAAATAGGTATAATAGAGTCGATTCTTAAACCTCATGTGGATAGTAATCTGGAGAAGATTCAGCTTCTATACGTTTTAAATGGCCACGATATGGGGTTTGTTTTAAAGGTGCTCCTGCAATTCTGTCTTTAATTCTGTCTGAATTTAAAGGAATAAAAAAAAAAAACTGTTAGAAGGCAAGTTTGTATATGTTTCAGCCTCTTCGGTAATTATGGTTTCTTACTTTGAGAAGGCGTATAGCTGACTGACTTAATCCACCCGTTTATCTTATCAATTCTATAAAGAGATTCGGGCTAAATCGGTATTATGTAATTGAATTTAAACGTATGACAAGTCTAAATAAATATTTTATTCTCTTGACTTGTTACAAGAAGGCTTTTAGCTGATTGAACTTATTCTCCCTTTTCTATCAATATCGTAAAGAGATGTATGCTAAAGATGATTATATGTAATTGAATTCGGAGCGTATAACTATAAGAATAAATTGTTTTATTCTTCGAAGGACGTTACACGATGGTCACTTCATTCTTTTATACCAAACTTGTTACTTATATATAAATTTTCAAAAAGAGCGTCTCAGTGCGGTTGCATGATCTTGTAGAAATAGCAGCCAAATCCTCTCCGCTCACGCTCTTGGAATTAAAAGGTACATTAGATAACGTAATATGTAATAAATTATGTGACATGTATACAAGAATTTCTGTCAATATAAGTCTGCTACAACATGGCTGATCTAGAGCTACATAGAAGAATAACAACAGCATAGTATCCGAGCAAAGGAGGGCGCCTCTATACATGCAGACGAACCTCTAAAAAAGCAACCAAATCGCCCTGAAGCTACAATATAAAGTCTTAAAATTGAAGTACACATTGAATAATGAACCTGAAAAATATTTTCCACAGCAGGAACCTCTTTTTCTCATTGGTCAGGCTTATCTGCATTAACCGATATCAATAACAACAATATTATTTGTTTTAGTGAAGACCCAACTAAGTTCACAATTTCCGATCATCCCCCAGTTTTCACAAACCATTCCATACTGTAAGTTTGGAGTAGTATGTGCATGCAAAACTAGAGGCTATCGGAGGAGGCTGTTTGTAGCTTAATGACTTCACAAGTATAATAGTTACGTAGAAGTAAGAAATATACAGATTTATAGGTTTATTTCTAATGCACAATCCCCAATTTAATAAAATATTGTTCTATTTGACTAGGTATAAATGCTCTAAGCGTTTAGTTGAAAAGAAATGAGGGGCTGTGACATGTCCTTTGAAGGATAATGAATAAAACTGATAGTCTAAAGTGTATGGCAAACAAAGTTCACCAGGGGATTCTTTCACTCTGCAGTACACATGTAACAGGTATAAGTGTTTCGAAAATGGATACTCTATCGTACAAATCTTGTCAGATTAATTCAGTGGTTGCTCTTAGTAACAACATTCCTTAAGAGGTGTTGCTAAGTTCTTTGAAATTTTCTATGTTGTGTCGTATTTCATATAGAATAGACTGCAACCTTAGAAAAATAACAGTTTCTTTAAACTAACATGACATGATCAGAGAGTTATTTCAATTTTGTGTATGTGAAATCGAGATTGTATTTTTATCTCAACTACCTAATATTTCTGGACCATGGGATGAAATCAATTCACATTTTTCAGTAGTGTGCACTAGTGAGTAGAAGAGTCAAATAAGAAGTGGTTCAAATTCGTTTGAAAATCACTATTTTACAATCAGTTGGTTATACTCGTTGGTGAATCTGATTATGTAATCCTTACTATAAATAGTAGTTAAATGTTTGTTCTTTATTATTTACAGACAATCTTCTGGTGACCAAAGACTGCAGTGTGAATGGAACATGGGAGTTACATCCGATCACTAAAAGACCCTGGACTGACTACACAGTATGTTTTCTAAACAAGCTAGAGGTAAGAAGAACACGTTTACTCCATTTGGAAAAGTAAATATTTCAAAATATCATTTGAACAATCTGAAAGATATAAAACAAAATGACAAGAACTGTGAGAGAGTGGACAAGACACAATCATACAGTCAAATAGATACAGAAAGAAAATGAAGAAGATTGAGAGATACGTAATGGGATTGAAAGGAAGAGTGAAATATAGAGAGGAACTGTGAAGATGAATTGAAGAGAATTAGAGGAAGAGAGAGAGAGAGAGAGAGAGAGAGAGAGAGAGAGAGTGTGTGTTGTAGGAGTAAAGAACAACGAGTTATCTGTAATGACAGTGAAACAGATGACAGATAAAATATATATTGCAAATTTAGGTATGGCAATTGCATGATGTATTGGACAGCCACCACATCTTCGCTGTAGCTGTATTGTTTTTCCTCTGAGCAGGATACGTAATTAATCTATGAGCGATATAGATACAAGATCTATTGCATATGTTACCCAAGATAGACTAGATTTATGGCTTAGCCACTTAAAGTAACAGAATTCCGAACTAAGCACTGGTTCTATGTGCTCCTGTTGTTCCTACAGACATTTATCATTTTATCATTCTAAATCGCATTTTAGAGATGTGTTGGCATTTCTTTAAAGTTGAAAGCCATTTTCAAATGTTGTAAGCAAATAATGTGCACAGAAATCGTACGAAAGTAAAAGGATTACTTGATACCAGGAAAACAATTGATGTATTCAGTTCATGAATGAGAGGCACAATTAGTGAACCAAAAATAATGTGATTTTTTATTAAAGCACAGTGCCTAAGAAAGATAATTGATAAATATGTTTGTTTTATTAAGTACAGGACCAATGGGTTTCTGTGATATTCGTGAAGGCGTTTTTTTTTTATTTTAGAAAACATCAGTAACGAATGCGACATATCTAAAAATATTAACGATTCTTTAGTCCTATTAAACAGTATTTAATTCAGATGCTGGTCTAATACACGTAAATGGTCGGGTAACAGTTCATTAGAATACAAGAGATTACAGAATATAGAATAGACTGCAACCTTAGAAAAATAACAGTTTCTTTAAACTAACGTGACATGATCAGGGAGTTATTTCACTTTTGTGTATGTGAAATTACCTAACTGAATTCACTTATTTCACTCCAGAGTTTCTTACAATAAACAGGTTTTTATGGAAGTATATTATATCAGCAAAATACTGGAAATATTACTTATAACAAACGATCTATGTTCTATTAGAAAGGAAATGTGAAGTTGCGACACTTATCCATTTCAAAAATCGTTTAACAGAATTTAATTCAATGTATATATATAAACACACACACACACACACGCACACTTCCTCTCATATATACATATATATATATATATAATATATATATATATATATATATATATATATTATATATATATGAGTATGAGTAAGTATTTCATTTATGTCTTACGTATTTATCGCTGAGGAGGAGAAAAT
This sequence comes from Octopus sinensis, assembly GCF_006345805.1. Classification (NCBI taxonomy): domain Eukaryota; kingdom Metazoa; phylum Mollusca; class Cephalopoda; order Octopoda; family Octopodidae; genus Octopus; species Octopus sinensis. The sequence continues at coordinate 19,164,688 of NC_043004.1, forward strand.
TCTCATGAATTAACTCTGAAATTGGGACCAATACGGTAATAACGGAATTTTTTAGAAATTTCTATCGGCTTGTTTCGAGAGGCATAAATTATAATGGTTATTGATAATTTGTCTATTTTCGGCATATTTGGCATTAGAATTTTTCTTTTGCCCTTATTTTATAAGCTATATATATATATATATAATATATATATATATGATCTATTATCTTTTGCTAATTTAAAGTAGAGGCGGACGCTCTGATAGGGTACCGCCTTTCAGTGTGATTAACGTTTCTCTGCTGTAATGCTTCTTATGAAGTAGCGAATTGGACGGAGTTGTTATGTTTTGTGCCTCCTGCTGTGGTGTGGGTCCATCTGCTATATTAGATAAAAACTTATTTAAAGACTTTCACATCTATAACTCGCACGTTTTTGACTGCTTGGCAGAGTGTTAAATAGTTGTGGACCTTTGAAACCCAATGTGTTACAGTAGTGGGTCAGTAGTTGAAGAAAACTTTGTTTCTGCTATGTAGTGCCATCCATTCGGTGATTGGTATAGCTTTTAATTTCAAAATTGAGAACTAGACCTTCCAGGATGTTCTATATATAGATCACTGCATAACTTTCACGCGCTCTCTCTAGGGAGTAGTGGTTCTGTTCCATCAGTCACCAACAGTACCATTTCTGTTGAACCAAGTCACTCTGAGGATCCGTTGTGGTCGAGTATCTATGTATCTATATGCGATTGGAACATCTATCGTAGGGCTCCAAACAGCAATAACAGTGAAACAGAATGTGTAGGAACTTTAATATAAATTTAAGTTTATCCTTATCATTTGCTGCTTTTGCTTTGTAGCTTATAACGGAAAATAGTCGTCAGTATGTTAGGTGATGAACAACTATACAGAAAACAGGATACGTTATAAAATTCTACGTGAATCTGCAATCATAACAGGAGAGGTGCATCTACTTGTACATATAATTTCTGATATGCGTGTGTGTGCATCTTTGTGTGTGTGTGTGTGTCTGTGTATGTGTGTGTGTATGTGTGAGTGTGTGCGTGTGCGTGTATGGATGGATGGATGAATAGATTAGAAAGTTATAATGGAGATGTATAATTTTTCATTGTATAATTTATGCCTTTCTGATATGGTCCAGCATTTTACGTGAAATTCTTGGAAGCGAACTCAGGATTTAGCAATCGAAGGCGTACAACTGCAATTGTTAATTCTACACGATTCCAAATGTTTATCAATATTTAATATGGTTTGCCCAAATCTGAATTTCAATAGAGCTTGTAAGGTATCTGGCTAGATATAAAATTCCTGTTCTTTTGTCTTTATACCCCTATATATATATACGTAAATGTCGAACCACGAGAATGAGTACTCAACATAGCATTGGTGGATAAAATTTCTTTATTTATGTATTAAGGCTACCATTGGTTTCAAGTTAAGAAAAATATCTTAATGTCTTAACAATTTTTCGAGCCAATTACATGGAGGGAAAATGTTTGTCTCCGATTTGTGTGAAAACACTATATATTCTTTTACTCTTTTACTCTTTTACTTGTTTCAGTCATTTGACTGCGGCCATGCTGGAGCACCGCCTTTAATCGAGCAAATCGACCTCGGGTCTTATTCTTTAGTAAGCCCAGTACTTATTCTATCGGTCTCTTTTGCCGAACCGCTAAGTAACGGGGACGTAAACACACCAGCATCGGTTGTCAAGCAATGCTAGGGGACAAACACACACGCATATATATATACATATATACGACGGGCTTCTTTCAGTTTCCGTCTACCAAATCCACTCACAAGGCTTTGGTCGGCCCGAGGCTATATTAGAAGACACTTGCCCAAGGTGCCACGCAGTGGGACTGAACCCGGAACCATGTGGTTGGTTAGCAAGCTGCTTTCCACACAGCCATATATATATATAGATGTTTTTAGGCATTTATGTGACATAAAATTTCATTCTTTGTATTTTGTTAAAATAAATTTTATCGATATACATACAGGTTGTCCATAAATTACCTTTACGATATGAAAAATTCAGAAAGAAAAAATGAAAGACAAAGATCACTCATCAGAATTTATTGGAAAACATTGGCAAATAAATACACCTTTGTTAGAAACATCAGAAAACTTCCACGTGGGCTCCATTTGTTGATGTATCTCAAATTTAAAACGACGGTGGGTTAAAAAGTTCATACACTGACTGTGAAAGAGTGACGTTGGAGCTGGGAAATCATGCATATACTTTCAACTTTTCTTATTAATAAGTGCATTGTTTCATTCCACGTAAAATGACATCTGACTGTTCAAGGAAGACTTCAAAAGTAACAAGTGGTGAAGTCTCTTGAAAATCGACAAAATCTGCATTATGACGTTATTAATTATCTACAGAAAAAAAGGGTTTAGCACCCAATTACATTCATACTGACGTGGTTGCTACATTAGGCAATAACACTTCAGCTTTATCAACAGTGCAAAAATGGGCAACTGGATTTTAGCGGGGAAGGGAGTGTCTTGAATATGACCCAAGTTCTGGACGTCTTGCAACTGTCACCACCGAGTAAAATTTTGATCGTGTTTGTCACATAGCGATGGATGGCAGGTAATTGGCTATAAGTCGAATAGCCATCGCTATTTAGTATAGCGGGAGAAAGTTGAGAATATTTTTCTGAATGATGCTGGCATGACGAAGTGAAGGTCTCTGTTCAGTGGTTGCCAAGTCTTCTGAGACTTGATCAGGCTGAATATATCACGGGAACAGCTGACATTGGTTCAGGCAGATCCAGCTGGTTTTCTTGAACGTTTCCTAACCCAGGATGAATGTTGGGTTCATCAGTTTGAGCCAGAGAAAATAGAGACAATCCCTACTGTGGAAACACCCTTCCTCACCTTCTTCAAAGAAGGCGAATGTCGTTTCATCTGCAGGGAAGATGATCGTCTCAGTTTTATGGGATGCAAAATGTTTTGTGTTTATTTACTATCTTCAAAAGGGCCACACCATCAATAGAAAGCGATGATAGGTGTAGGTGTGTTAAGGATGTTGTGAGGTGAAATGTGTCGGTTAAAGAGGCGTAGATGGAACGTGAACTGGCCTCGGTGTTTAGGTGGTTTGTATTCATGCTAAAATAATTTTTGAAGCATTCTGCATATTTGGGTCAATATAACGCAGCTCCATTCTTAGAAATGATTGGTTTGCATACACTCCAGGGTTGCCAGAAATCTTCCCAGTATTAATGGGAACCATGCAAAATATCATTACGCTTAGAATACC
>NC_043004.1:19172956-19210456 GCF_006345805.1 Octopus sinensis
TAGACGTAAACTGAAAGAAGCTGGTCGTGTATATGTATATATATATATACATACATACACACACACATAAACACATATATATATACTTACATATATATATATATATATATATATGTTTCTGTGTGAGTGTCGTTGTGTGTGTGTTTGTCCGCCCCCACCGCCGGACAACCGGTGCTGGTGTGCTTATATCCGCGTAACTTAGTGGTTCAGCCAAAATTCCCGATAGAATATGTAGCAGGCTTTAAAACAATAAGTACTGGGGTTGATACATTCAACTAAATATTCTCCATGGCCTTGCTTCAGCATTGCCGTAGTGTAATGACTGAAGCAAGGTGAAACAGAAGAAAAAAAAAAGATAAAATTCACGCAAGTGCGAGGGTGAGGAAAAAAACTGTAGCCTAACTTTCTAAATGTCTTTTGTTAAGCCTTATACACTGCGTTCAAACAATTTTGAAGGTCAGCTTCTTTTGGTTTCTGTCAACTGCATTTCTAAAACTGGTGTCATATGTACCCGGAAGACAATACTTTCTATAATCTACTTCGCCTATAAATTTGTGTTCGATCTATGAAATCAAAAAAATAATACTAACAAATGCTGTAACGAAGTTGGCAAACTTCTATCAAACCGAGGGTATAACATGATTTTGATTTTTGCAAATTGATGTGACTTGCCTACATCATAGAGAAAAGCAATGTGGCGTGAGAGAAAAGCAAGATGGGAGTGAATGTGAGAGAAAAGTAATGTGGAACGAGTGTGAGAAAAGGGATGTGGACCGAGTGTGAGAGAACAGCTCACCTGGATTCCTACTATATCAACTCTTTATCCCGTGGACTTAGACCTTGGTAAAGACTTTGGAGTGTAAGTTCAAATCATTTGAGCGCTGCTACGTGCTTTCTACATTGAGCATCTCTGGATCTCACCTGTTGACTCTGTGTGTGTGTGTTGTGTGTGTGCATATATATATATATATATATATATATATATATATATATATAGATATATATAAATATAATATATGTAAATAAACAATAAAGATATATATATATAAACATATATATATATACAAACAATAAACATATATGTATGCACACACACACACACACACACACATATATATATATATATATATATATATATAGAGAGAGAGAGAGATGCATATAAAGTCATCTGTGCCTAGTAGTATTTGCTAAGGCTATATTTTGATAGTCTAATAGATAGTATAATATGTTTGAAAGCTGTTGAAGTTATTACCGTACTACCGCTATCAGACCCATTCCTGACCGCATTAACAACTATCTATTTGTAATTAACCAAAGAGGTCATAGCTCCCGATATTCCAATCAAACCAAAAGTTTATTTCTCTGTTACCGTTAATGTTTGTCAGTCGCAACATCTAACAGAAGAAGGATTGTCTTTCTAGTCAGAAATGGCGAGATTTAAACTCAGAACGCGTAACGCTGGATCATATACTGCGATGTTTCTCGTCTTAACGTTCTGGATTCGTAATTTATTCATTAACCCTGAGAGAATGAAAGATACATGTTGCTTCTTTCTGCTCACAAAATCTGTAACATTTTTTCAAAAACTTTTTGTTGGTTCTCAGGAATAAGTATGCTGGCACCGGCATGACCATTTACTTGTTTATCTTATGTTATTTATTAATCTGCTGTATGCGATGGAAATGGAGAAATGAAGTTTCCGTTTGAATAATTTATAACATAAATGAAACAGCATCAACTGGAAACTATATCTTTGTCGCTACCTGATAGCTCAAGTGTTGCTCATTTTCACATTCGCCTATATATGGTAGAGAAATGATAATGGATAGCTATTTTCTATTTCATTTTTTTGATACTTTGAAATAAAATATGTATTATTTGGGGTACATCATTTTCTAATTATGACAATGATATAGCTTACATTGTTTTAGATGTTATAACAAAAATTCTGTACAAAAGATTTATCGAATACGAGAAACTTGTTCAAAAGAAATCAATCTAACTCTATGTGTTTATCTCTTTTGTGGTTGATATCACAAAGAAAGTATGAAGAAAGGTCGATTAGAAACTTATTGCCGTATATTAATAGAGGGGCAGGTGTTACTGTGTCTATTTTTATTATCTATAATTTGCTTAACAGATTTTGTATCGATTGATGAAGTTAGATTATGAATTGTGTACTAAATGCTAGTACTTCTGACAGACAATCCTTGACTTTCTAGAGACGAATCTCAGATATTTGTCACTATATAAGTGCTATGTGTCTCTGCTGGTGATGTCAAACATGAAGCAGACATGTTCGGAAATGATGAAGTATTTAATAAGAGGTCGTGATAAGTGAGTGGCAGAATTTACACGTTTACAGTATTTATTGGTGTCACTTTCCATAGAAGCATCGTCCTGTTCATGTGCCTTTCGTCCTTCTAGTTTGATTAATAGTCTCAAAATTGCGAAGACTCTGCAGTCTTTTCTTGGAACTAAGGTATGACAGAAGGAATTAAAATTGCGTTTTTTTATCGTGGAGAGCTACATATAGGAAAAAATACGAGGCGTGTTGCTTCCAATTATTTTCAGCTCCTATTCAAATCGAATTTACTTTTCTTCAGTTATTAATGCTATTTGCAAATTGCTAACTGTACAGAGCTGTTACACCCTGTCAATCTATGTACAATCTATGTAAAAAAAAAAAAAAGAAAAAGTATCGAATACTATTAAACACAAATTAGTTTCGAACTATTTGTTGATCTATAAAAAGTAAATTCTGCAACGGTGCATGGATACCGTAAAAGAAATATTACGATCTCTTCCGGTTTAATTATATTGTGAATTAACACATTCCAGATATATGTAACTCAGTTAGAACATTGAAATATTACAGGGTTCTTTTCTGAAGTTTAACTCTAAATATCATATCGAGTTTTAGTCTAGATATCCCAAACTGGTGAGTTTGGAAATTTCTCTCCGGAAAAAAACTATATATTTGTAGCTTAATTGAATAATTTATCCATAAGTCTATTCATAGAGTTCGACATTTAACCGAACGGCTAGTATATCACGGTGACACATGATATTGAATTTATAGAAATGTTTCCAAGCTAACTTCAATTCTATTAACAAAGGTCTGATTCATATATCATCCTGCAGGTACCAAAGTTGAACATGATATCGTTTTCCTAAATAAATAATACCTCTGTATTATTTTAAAAATACAAATAGGTATTGAAATCTTTAAAAGCCTATTGGTATCGAATAATTAATTTTATTTGAAAGGACATTATTTTTTCCAAAACTCTTAATTTACTAGCAAGTAAGTTAAAATACACAGCAAGTAAAGAAATTGTTTGCACATAATAAGAATGTTAATTCTATTCTACCCAGTGCACAGAATTATTTTTACTGCATGCATTATATTGGCAGTTACTAACATTTTCGCACTTTTGCCACAAGGCATATGAGTACTTAACTATTTATCAGCTTGAACAGACTCTTCATAAGTATGGAGGGTTTGGCAGAATCAAAGTAGTCATTGAAAAACTATAAACATTGAGAGATGAGCTGTTCTTTATAAGTTAAGTGTACTTGAAAGATATCAGAGCAAACATATTCATAAAACCACAAAATAACAAATATCAAGCCATGTGTTTATACACACACGTACACATACACACATATACAAATACACACGCACACACACACACACACACACACACACACACACACACATATATATCATACACACTGGTTTACACGCGCATGGCGTGCATACATACAATTACACATATGCATATATATGTATGTATAGTGTGCGTATATATGTATGAGCGTGTATGTGTGCCTACTATGTGCGTAAGGTGTTGGTATATATACACATGCAAATGTGTGTATGTACATCTACACACACACAAGCGCGAAGGTGTACATACAAACACATAAAACAAAATGAATGTTTGGTGTGTATATGTGTTCAATTATTGAATAAAAGCGTTTAATATATTTTAGCAAGAATACCAATATAGAAATGAGCATTAAAAGTTAACTACATGTTACGAATTTAGAAATATTGTGGCTAAAATATAATCTTTTCCAGTCACGCTTCTGCGTGTGTTCGTGTGTGTGTGTGTGAGTGAGCGTGTGTGTGTATATATGCATGAGTGAGTGTTTTTGTGTGAGGGTAGTATGTAGATAGATCGATATATTGATAGATAGATATATATACACTGACAAGTGCTCATGTACATATATATATATACATGCACGTGTATTTGTGTGCGCGCGTCTATACGTTTCTGTATATGAATATACATAACATATACATGTGTGTGTGTGTGTGTGTGTGTGTGTGTGTGTGTACTCTCTTGTTTCGGGAAGTAGCCATGCCGTCTCCCAGTTAAAACATCCTGTACGCTACAATCTAAAATAAAGCACTCTGGCTTCAAAGTCGTAGTGTGTGTGTGTGTATGGGCTTGTGTAAATGTGTGTGTGTGGGGGTGGTAGATATACTGGAATTTACAAAGAATATATAATATTCAATATGATATCACTCCTCTATTTACTCAAAAATCTACTTATAATTTTGGTGATTTTATTGTGCAAAAATTTAAATACTTTATATGCATCTATAATCATGTCCGTCATTAACACGAAAATGCTATTATAATTTTTCAGTACCATTATTTGTATGTTTAAATTACCTTGCTGCCCACCTAAGTTGTATAATACCATAATAATTGATCTGTTCGATACGGTAGTTTAGGAGAGTTTAAAATGACTGTAGAATAGACATATCTACCGTGATGTAATATAATAGCATAAGTAGAAAATGATTGGTCGAGTGACATGGAAGATGTACATGACTGAGGACAAAAATGAGAGCATATTTAGATGAATATATGTGGGTATGTATATATATATATATATATATACATTAGTGAGAAATAAACGAATATGTAAAAGTGTTTAAGGAATGCGTGGGAGAGGAAACTATTGATTTCTCCTAACGCAATGAAGCGAGATGTATCGTCAGTATTATGTGTATATATATATATTTCTTTATTGCCCACAAGGGGCTAAACATAGACGGGACAAACAAAGACAGACTAAGGGATTAAGTCAACTATATCGACCCCAGTCGAAGGCGGCGAGCTGGCAGAAACGTTAGCACGCCGGGCGAAATTCGTAGCCGTATTTCGTCTGTCGTTGCGTTCCGAGTTCAAATTCCGCCGAGGTCGACTTTGCCTTTCATCCTTTCGGGGTCGATAAATTAAGTGCCAGTTACGCACTGGGGTCGATGTAATCGACTTAATCCCTTTGTCTGTCCTTGTTTGTCCCCTCTGTGTTTAGCCCCTTGTGGGTAGTAAAGAAATATATATTGACCCCAGTGAGTAATTGGTACATTATTTATCGACTCCGAAAGGATGAAAGGCAAAGTCGACCTCGGCGGAATTTGAACTCAGAACGTAGCGACAGACGAAATACTGCTGAGCATTTCGTCCAGCGTGCTAACGTTCCTGCCAGCTCGCCGCCTTAAATGTGTGTATATATGTGTCCATGTACATGGTTGCGAATGTGGGTATGTAAGCATGTGCCTAGGAAATATTGAGATATAAATGTATAAATGAGTGTATATTCGTGCCCGTGTGTGTGTGTTTGTGTGTGTGTGTGCGTGTGTGTGTGTATGTGTGTGTGTGTGTGTGTGTGTGTGTGTGTGTAGATTTAATTGTTTCTATGTATACACCGTGTGAATGAATATATGCGTGCATCTGAGTGCAGGTGAATTAATCCCTTTCTGTGCGTTTACCTCAATTAATGACTGATTGAGCAACTGTGATGGGAAGCGAAACAGCTGAAGTTTTACGAGTAGCCTGGCGGGCTATTTGAGATAAGGTGACCACGCGTCCTTTGAAGAAAAAATATTTTCTTTTCTTAACATCTTAGAATGTTAAATCTATCAACATAAAAGGTGAGACATGTTTACGCTAAAAAAAAAATATCGCATTTTAGGTCTGTTTAATATATATTTATAATTTTGATTATTTTATTTCCATCGATAATTTTGGTCTATTTCTTTTGTAATTCATTTTTTTTCATTTTTTTTTTGTTGGTATTTTTATAACTCATGTCTGTCTGGGTCTATGTGTTACACTCTCTTACTCTTTTACATGTTTCAGTCATTTGACTGCGGCCATGCTGGAGCACCGCCTTTAGTCGAGCAAATCGACCCCGGGACTTATTCTTTGTAAGCCCAGTACTTATTCTATTGGTCTCTTTTGCCGAACCGCTAAGTGACAGGGACGTAAACACACCAGCATCGGTTGTCAAGCAATGCTAGGGGGACAAACACAGACACACAAACACAAACACACACATACATATATATATATACATATATATACGACAGGCTTCTTTCAGTTTCCGTCTACCAAATCCACTCACAAGGCATTGGTCGGCCCGGGGCTATAGCAGAAGACAGTCGCCCAAGATGCCACGCAGTGGGACTGAACCCGGAACCATGTAGTTGGTTAGCAAGCTACTTACCACACAACCACTCCTGCGCCTATGGTATAAAACACTGGGAAACTTGGCGTAATTCAGCAGTTCTCTCAAAGTCATTCCCCTAATGAGTTGCGGTTACACAACTACTGCTGGATCATATTTGTGTATATAACAGTATGATACGGAAAACTCAGCAACTAACAGTTGTTACCGATGCATAGAAATAATCGTTAGTAGTTAAAATCTGTCCATTCCATCTTGTTTTGTAAATTTTTATATGCATATATATCTGTGTATGTGTTTGTGTGTGTATATCTATCTATATCTATCTATCTATCTATCTATCTATCTATCTATCTATCTATCTATCTATCTATCTATCTATCTATCTATCTATCTATTCTATTCGTGTCAGCTCGCAGGCAAGAACTCCACTCTCGTTTTCCATTTATCCCTCTCTTTTGCAATTTCTTTTTGCCGCATTCCATGATGCCCGTACAGTTTGATTCCTTTACCACTATCCTTCTCCGTGTGGTTTTTGGTCGACAAACTTTTCTCTTCTCCTCAGGTTGCCAAATCAAAGCAATCATGCAATAATTATTGTGCTCCTTTCTAAATACATGTCCAATCTAATTCCATTCCTTCCTTTTTAATTCTTGGCTTATCCTGGAAGCTTGGGTAGTTTTGTTGAGTTTATCCATTGATATAATGTTTGGCCATCCTATCCGCATTATTTTCTTCAGGCCTTTGTACTGAAAAGAATCCATTTTTCTCTCATCACTATTGTTCATTGTACAAGTTTCACAGCCATAAAGAAGTACAGGTCTTACTAGCGTTTTATAGAGTTTGATTTTTGTATCCCTTCCAAATTGTTTTGGTCGCTATACTTTGTCCAAATTTGCTAAAAGCACTTCTGGCTCTATTGATTCTGCTTATCATCTCTCTCCCTCCACCACCTTCTTTACTGACAATTGCACCTAGATAGGTGAACTCATCCACGTTTTCAATGTCCTTTTCATCTTGTTGTTCAATCGCAAGATCGTAACTCTCTCATTGATCTTTAATCCCACTCTCTTTGCAAGACTTGACATTTTGTTGGTTTTTCTGCTGAATCGGCGATTGGCTGGAAGACAGCAAAGCAATGTCGTCAACATAATCCAGATCTTTACCATCTTATCCCAGTGTTGTTATTTATGCTGGTCTTCCACATCACCCAGACTATGACGAGTAGAAACAACAATCCAGATGTAACGCAGCCTTGTTTTACGCCTGTCTTTACATGGAACCATTCTGTCATTTTACCATCGTTCAGTATTGCAAATTTACCATCTTTGTACATTAATTTGACTATGTTGATAATTTTGCTTGGTGCGCCATACTGCATCATGATTTCCTATAAACTATCCCTATGAACTGAATCGAAAGCTTTTTCAAAATCGATGAAGTTTATATACAATGAAGATTGGCATTCTAAACACTGTTCAATAATGTTTCTCAAGATGAATATTTTTTGGGTGGTATTTTTACCTTCGAGGAAGCCTGCTTGTTCTAATATTATTGTTATTAATACCGATTTGGATCCTGTTAATTATGATTCTTCCTAGCACTTTATTTGCTGTAAATAAAGTTTCCACATTCTGATAGATCTCCTTTCTTTGTTAACTTGACAATCAGTCTTTTCTTCCGGTCATGGGGTATTGTCGCTTGATCCCAAATATCATTCATAATACTGTGCAGTTTGTCTGTGGATGTTTCAATGTCTGTCTTCAATATCTCTGGTGTTATCATATCAACTCCTCCTTATTTCCCATTTTATAATCTTCTGATTACATCCTTGTTTTCTGTTTTGCTTGCAGGGCTGGTGTCAATGGTCTCCACCCCTGAAATTATAATATTTTCAATGTCCACTGGATTGGGTGGGGTGGTGCCTCTACTTAATATTTCTTCAAAATGTTCTTTTCATCTTGTCTTTTTTCCCTTGTCATCTGTTATGATTTTACCCTGTTTATTCTTTATAACACCTGATGGTTGACGTGGTTTTTCATTACATATTATTCTGGTTATTTCATATAGTGTTTTCATTTGACCATTCTTAGCTGCTCTTTCAGCATTGTTTGCCAAGTTCTCTACCCATTTACGTTTGTCTGATCTTGTACTTAATTTGACATCTCTGTATTTGGCTTTGTATTCCATTTGCATCTGCTGTTTAATTCTGAGGTGTTTTCTCTCTTCAAACTTTTCCCAAGAGCCTGGTCCCCTGATAACATAATAACATAATATAGCATAATAACCGATATGAGTGCGGGTTGGTTATGGTTATTTAATTCTCCAGTCACGCTTTGCATTGTACAGAGAGACGGAAAGAGATTATTAAAAGAGAATGATAAGAGTTTCAAGTCGAGTGAGGAACTCTGGAATTAACAGTCAGTGAAAGGGTAATAAGATAATAATAGTTACATAGTTGAAGGAGGCTTAATACAGGACAACCTTTACACAAAAACACACAGAAACACTCGTACATACATTGTAATATACAAACGTAACCTCTAGATGGCGGGTGGAGGTAAAGAAGCAATAGGTTTACATAAGCATACCTGTCTATCTATCTATCTATCTATCTATCTATCTATCTATCTATCTATCTATCTATCTATCTATCTATCTATCTATCTATCTCTCTATCTATCTATCTATCTATCTATCTATCTATCTATCTATCTATCTATCTATCCATCTGTCTGTCTGTCTGACCGTCCATCTATGCATCCATCTATAGATGCCAAAACTTAGCGAATTATCACAGCTCCCAGGCTTTGGAAAATATGTGCCTCATTTAGTGTCTGCATATAAATATAGGTGCATGCTCTTTCCCTTATATTCTTTGTGAACATGTGTCTTTAGTACCTAAAAGTTTGTGCGTGTGTATGTGTAAGTGCATGCTTGATTACTTTTTTCATATGTGTCTTGTAAATACATACACCATCTGCGCGCATATATTCATTTAAAGAATCCCAAATGGAGAAACTTTGGAATGTCTTACAAATTTTTACTGTATTGCTTGTACATTGAACATAGAGAACTCAAAATTTGGTGCTTTTTCTTAGAAAATTCAAGCATTATCATATGTATATGTGCATGAAAATGTATCTGTCCAAAGTATTTGACCGTAACCAGAGATAAAAAAAAACTCTAGAATAGTTAATGTTATTTTAATGAATATTTTCCTTAGATACTCTTTTAGTGTGCTGTTTATGAATAGACTTTTTTGCGTTAATCACAAAGGATTTTGACCAAAGAGATGATATAAACTAAACAAAATTTAGGGTCATAGACATGTAAATGTACAACACTATGCTCACAGCAACAATTCATTGTAACATAACATTCACACGGTCATGTATGCTTGCACCTAGTTCACTTTGCCATTGTCTACACTCTAATGTTTTATTAAATATAGTGTTGCTTTATATTTGTTTTTTCTTTTTAGAAGATAATATGGTTGTGGTTAAAATAAATTTTAACCACTAGCAGGAGTAGCAACCCTCATAGCTTTTTTAAAGTACTCCTTTAGAGAAATCTAGCTAGAGAAATTAAAATTGTTGCATGTCTATATTTTAAGAACTTGTTATTGGTTATTCAATGAAGGCACACGGCCTAGTGATTAAGATGTTGTGATCATGATTTTGATTCCAAGGTTGAGTGCATTGTCTTTTTCAGCAAAACGCTTCATTTCATATTGATCCAGTCCACTCAACTATAAGCGAATAACCGCGTCGCAGTCTGACAGTCTGATATCTCATTCAGAGGAAATGTTGTGATCTGAGTTAGTTATATACTATGGAAATTAGGTAATCAGCCTTATGAGTCCAAGAACTGAAGACAATACTTGCTTTGTTGGTTATTTTCAGTAGATAGAAAGGAAAGAATGTGGGTGTCAAGTATTTAATGCAGAAATTTTGAAAAGAAAAGAGAGTAGTGATAATGAGAGGTAGAGAAATTGCTTCATAAGATGAGGATGGCATAGCTTCAACAAGTACAGAGTAGCAGAAATCATTTCAGTAACAAACGAGGTAGCAGAGAAAAGACATTGACTGATTGACACCGAACGTGTTTATTTGATACTCAGCCATAATACATTATCGATTCTAAAATCTCAGACCTTGAATGGAACTCCACAGAAACATTTTGTTTTCTAAAGGGATGATATTTCAGTTAAACTCAGTTGACAAAGTAAAATCTCATCTGCAAGTTCGAACCTGCTTCTTTGATACAGTATTACTCACATCAAAGTTAATGAATGTTTCAAATGAATATATATCTACAGTAATATTAGGATGATAGTAGGAAATACGATATGCATAAAATAGTAAAAATAAAATTATTTAACTTTTACCAAATTACTCATAGTCGCACAAGTATGGGAAATCTCGAAAATGGACTGAGAATTTCGAAGGATTTCTTTGGTCTAATGGCAGAAAGCTTGTTATGTTCATAAGAGATTTGGGTTTCAGTTCCACGTCTTTCCAGTTTCTCTACCTAAAAGGTCTTTTCAATCCAATACTTGCATTCTATAATACAATATTGAGTTAAAATTTTGGCACATGACCAGTAAGTTCAAGAAAGGAGGAAGTCGATTACATCGACCATCCGAAAGTCGATCTCCATGGTATTCAGAACATGAAGACGAACGACATGCTGCTATGCATTTTGCTAACGATCTTGTCAGCTCGCTTATCTTAACTATAATATAATATTGGGTTCAAATTTCTGTCACAAGGTCAGTATTTTCGGAAAGGGGTTAAGTGGATTACCTCGGCCCTAGAGCTCAACAGGTGTTTATTTTATCGACTTCGAAATTATGAAAGGCAAAGTCAACCCAGGTGGAATTAGTGCTTCATATTACATGTAAATTTAAATGATATTTCCACACCGTTTATATATTTCTCTTTCTTTTTTCTTGTTTTACAGATTTCTTCGACGAGAGATGATAATTATGATTCACATCAGTTTCTTCACGTCACTCTTCCTGGCTAGTGTGATGCTTTTTCTCATCAACACAATCTTCACATATCAGAATCTTACCAATCCAAAACGATCTAGCTCTACCAACGACAATGTTAGTTCGATTCCATATCTTCAACGAAACGCATGTTCAATAATTATTGTTTGAACTAATTATAACACATTTTATTAAATTCAGTATTTCTATGAAATATCATATGTTTACCATGCACTATCCAGAGTCTTATTGCTGTACATGATGGAGAAGTTGTTGAAGTAAATTGAAATAGAATCAAAGTAAATTAGAAAATGGGTTGCTTCTTTCGGTTTCCTACAATTTTGTCTTTTATACTCGAACTACAGTATTATAAACATTGGTTCCACTTTATATAATTTTTTGTATGGGAGATGATAAAAGGCATGCGTCTACTTTTCCTACTAATATTGGGCGTTTTCAAATGACTGTTACGTTTGCATCATGATCAGAGTGTATTTAGCGACAAATTCTGCTTTAATTTTCTGTGGTGTTTTAGGAGTAAGGTGTAAGTTGAAAACCTCTTATCTGAAGACATGTGGGATAATGTATTCTCCATTCCACTGTACAACGCTTCCTCATACAATTTGTGCTTAGGAAAGACTAGGGAGGTTTTTAATAAACTAACATTTTCATCGTGGGCTGTATGCCCACCAAGATTATACTGTAAGTGTACCATACGAAATTCGCACATATAAACAAATCTATAATACAGACACTACATGGCAGCAGTATTTGTTAGAAACAGCAGCCAAATCTCTTCCCTTTTTTGAAAAAAAAGACCGTGTAAGTTCCGATCAAGTCAATACTAATAAAAATTCATTGAAAAATTCTAATAATGTTGAAACATGGCCGAACTTGTCTCCTTATTGCCAAAGATCAGGCTCTCTCCCTACTGCATATCGACACTCAGTGTTTTAATAAATCTTACTTATTTCAAATGCTGAAGTTGTCTGCCTTATCTTCTTTGACCAGAATTATTCATTAAACTAATGATTTTGTTTTCTCTTTGTTCTCTTAAAATATAACTAATTTAAATATGTTGGCTCACTACGTTAACGGCGTTATAAAAGGTAATAATCGTATACTTTAATCATAGAACAGGCTATCATAATTATTTTATTGCAAATTAACAAAAATAAATTAATCATGCCAATATAATTCTTTTTTAAAGAAAATATATTTTACTACTCAATAAATTAATAAGATTCCTTTGTTAAATTTATACGCTATTTCAATTCAAAAACAATATACAGGTAGTTCACAACCGATGTTGTAAGCTTCAAACGAAATGCTTTCAGCCCACTCAAATGTTCACTGACTAACTTTCTAAATTTCTATCCTTTATATCTAAATGCATGCAATGTAATTTTAGTTTTCTTAAGCGTTTTCTCTTGTGTCATTATTTTAGTTCGAGTGTGTTTCATTGAATATACTGCATCGTTATTTCGACTCAGCTACATACTTCTGGATGTTCTGTGAAGCATCACATTTACATCAATTGACTGTAAACTGCTTTCGACCACCTCGCCGAATGTACATGTATCACTGTTTTGCTTGGGGTGAGTAAATAAATAATTTATCATTCACACATACAGATGGGTTGAAGAATACTTAGTGAAAAAAAAATCAATATAACAGTAAATAATCCATAGTACATTATCTTGAGAATTTTGCTGACGTTTAAAAGCTGTCACAACACTGTTGAACGTCAATCGTTTCATGGGGCTCCCAATTTTGCTGGACCAAATTGTCACTTGGTTGTCATCAATGTAATGCAGACAAATTTCTCCAGAAATATTCACAGTAAGCATTACAAGACAATCAAACACTCACCAATTTATAATCCTCTTACTTTACATATAAGACAACGTACTAAGCAGACCCATATGAACTGACCTGAATTTCATGTCCTTGAACACAAATTGTCAGTTCAGGATATGGAGCATAGATTTTTTCAACTGCTTGTTCAATACCCTACTGACTCATCCATTCTCCTCTCTTAAAGCTCTACTATGAATATTTGCATTATTCTAAAAGTCAGATTCGATCCATTCACGCACGTGCACTGTCACATACACGCACACACACACACACACATGTACTCACGCACACACCTTATCCTCTTTTACCACAGATGTAACAATGACAAGGTTGAAATTTAAACATTTCAAGCATAGTGATTGTGCATTTACATATATATGCACACATGTGTGTCGCTGTGCATGACATACATGCGTACTCACGTATGCATGTATGACACATGTTAATTTTCTCCAAAGAAGAAAGCATTTTTATTTTAGACGAGAATGCAAAGTATATTTTTCCCTTCCCAAATTTGTTAACATAACAAATCGTAATAAATGGCTATAAGGAAGGATCGAAAATGCATCGCATTTACGTTTTGTCACATATCGTACCTCTTTTACTACTCTCATCTCTGGAATGTCTAATATAATTTTTGTTTCAAAAATATCGATTAAAATTTATCATGTGTACTCCGTTCGTTACTTGATCGGTTGTATGAGAAACAAAAATTAAATGATTTGGTTTCAAGCTCATAAGGAAATCTCTTCACGGTTTGTTTAATCAAAATTTTACATGAAGTTCTTCAATGATACCACGTGCAAATAGCTATATGGGCTGTTGTGCTAGTTCTAATATGTGTTTTATTGACCCTAACAAAACTAGAACGTATACATTGTAAGTAAGCAAACAAGGAGTCTCCTCTACCGTTTTACTACTTCTCTCATCTAGAGACACCAGTTGTGATTTTTAAATATATTTTTAATGGATTAGTGTCAGGGGGAGGTGCAGCGCCCATCAGCTTCTTCAGGACCCTCGAGAATGGAGAGAGCGGTAATCTGACCACAAAGCTTGTGATACAATGGATACATCTGAGAGCACACCATGGACAGATATTCGTGTTAAACCGGTCGGCAGATTAATTCTACACATGATTTAAACGGAAGTGTAAATGATCGTTCTACGATGTTTAACAGATCAATACATTGACGCGCACGAATAGATTATTTCTTCCTCTAAATACACATTTTGGTTACTGTAATTGACAGCAAACATGTATTTCTCTAATGGCTGAAGGTTATTTCATATATATATACTTGCTCTTTTGTTCTGTCTGTCTCCCTCTCTCTCTCTTTCTGATATATATATATATATACATGTGTGTGTGTGTATATACATACATGAACATATATATATATAGATAGATAGATAAATATACATATATATGTTTATCTATATACATATATACATATATATATGTATGTATGTATGCATGCATGTATATCTATGCATGTAGTAATGTATGTATGTATTTATGTATAATGTATGTATATATGTATGTATACATGTATATATATATATACATACTCTCAATCAAATTCTTTAGTGACGTACTATTTGTATTAATTATGAATAATTGCACAGGCGTGCTAAAAGCCTCAACCTAGAAACTATGGAATCACACTTGGGATTCAAAATGAGGTCTATATTTTCGTGCATTATCGGAAGTAAAATAACTTATGTCTTCTATTTAATGGACGTATTTAATTATTGTTATCACTTCCCTTATAAAACATTTAAGGAAAGAAAACGGTAACAATAGAGCAGATTGACCATGAAACCATCATAATATCTATGCTAAAATCGATTATACCTGATGAATTGAAGAAACTAATTCGAAAATATTACATTAGTTCGCGTGCTATAAATTATAGATTTGAAAGCTCAACAACCAATCAAGTCTGTTTTCTTTGTCATTTATCCAATGCCGCTAAAAGAATTACTAGTATTATAATACAGCTTATTCCATTAACTACACCCTTTCGTTTGAATCTGAAAATGCTACGATTTGTCTTCTGTACCAAGGATCTTATTCTAGCGACTGAAGTCACAGTGGGACCTATTTCCCATTTTATTTATAGATACACTTTGTTTACATTTTAATAATGTATAATTTATGGGATGATGTTTGAAGTGTTATTGTTATTATAACTGTCATAATTGTTCCGCACTTGCTGAGTTGATAAGGCACTGCCAGTGTAGTAAAAATATTTCAGATCTATTTAATTAAATTACCCAAACAATGGTACGCCTGTGTGGAGCCATCACAGTAACATGCAAGTGCCTCTTATTTTTCTCTGTTTATGCATTAATATCAAATCGCAACCAAATAATTAAAAGCTACACTGCCAACGGATGATATTATAAATATTTAAAACACATGAAATTTAGTGTAAATGCTCTTGATTTCAACCAATTTGTAATTATATATTCCAATAAGTTATTTCCCCACCGAATCTCTCAAATATTATTCTTACACCATTCCTTTATTTTTGAAAGGAATCATCAATATCTAGCAACATTTAAGTCACTTACTTGCGTATTAAGTACGTATTTCCACGTTCTTTGGACATCTATTTACCTCCAGCTTCCCGCCTCTAGATTACATTTCTTACAATCACAGTTATTATAATCTCAGTTTCAAAAATACGTTTAGTGAATATTTCACTCAATCTCTCATGGTTTGCGACTTGTTTACAGACGCTTTGACTATGCAAGCAATCTGTGTTAAGACTTCAAATTAATGAGGTCAGTGAGAGAATAAAAATAACGTCACCCTTTTCAAGCCTAGCCTGGCTCATGGGCCCGGTTTGCCGGTTTCTGTGGCGTATGTGTTCCCCCCAACTGGACGGAACGCCAGTCCATCGCAGCGTTACTCAAGAAACAGGAAGAGAGGGTGAGAGAAAGTTGTGGCGAAAGAGTACAACAGGGGTCACCACCACCCCCTGTCGGAGCCTCGTGGAGCGTTTAGGTGTTTTCGCTCAATAAACACACACAACGCACGGTCTGGGAATCGAAACCGCGATCCTCCGAACGCGAGTCCGCTGCCCTAACCACTGGGCCATTGCGCCTCCAGAGAATAAAAATGTAGTTGCTTAATTTACTTTAGACAGAACCAAATATTCATAAATATTACACCTTCTGGTTAATGTAGTTCTAGATAATTCTAACTTAATAAACGACGGAGTGATTACAAGATCAACGACTTTGATTATTGCTCTGCTCGGTCAGACATTATCTGAAACGAAACAATAACACCACCTTAAATTTAATGTACTCTCCTTCAGAAAATTTAAGCGTTTATTTTATTATTTACCCGAACTATCCTAGTTAAATACTCGATAGTATATAAAACTTAGAAACTAAGAGACTTGAATGTAGTTTCTATCTGAAAGACAACTGTAAAATTTGACAAATGCGTAACCCCAAAATATAAATAATTTAATACTTTTATTTGAGCACTAGTATATACTCCTAAAACCCCTTCTCTTCGTCAACGACACAAACCCATTGATTAACTGGAATTTTTAATAAAGGTTCGCCTCCAGTATGTCCTCTGACCTCCATAGTTACTCATCACATCAAAGATGTCCGATAATTTGCACATTCAAACAGGCATGCATAGTTAGCACAGGGATATATGTGTTTAACATAAATAATGGTTGGGAGCTACACACACACACATACACACAAAAAATCAGAAATACACACACACGCACGTACACACGCACACACTCACACACATGCAAGCACATGCGTACGCATACGTATATGTATGCATATGTGTATGTATATATATATATATATATATATATATGTGTGTGTGTGTGCATATATGTATGTATGTATGTATGTATGTAGGCACAAGTGAAGCATAATTGTCAACGGACGTGAGTTTTATAATCCTGCAAGATATATAACGAAAATGAAATATGAGATATTTATAAAGCTTTCACAAGGAAAAACAGATAAACATAAATTATTTATTCTAAGAGATTTTCCCAACGACATTTGCTGTTGCTAGATTTTAAAATTTCTTTTTTATTCAATGTTGTTGAGTATTTTTTTGTCCTTTATCTATAAACCCTCAATATCATCATTACAATAAAGATAGTAGTAATAATAATAATAATAATAATAATAATGATAATAATAATAATAATAATAATAATAATAATAATAATAATAATAATAATAATAATAGTAATAATAATAATAAGAAGAAGAAGAAGAAGAAGAACAACAACAACAACAACAAGGGCACTCAGAGAGCGCAAACCTCCGCCAAACGCAACACCAATTATGCATGCCTGTTTGAATGTGCAAATCATCTCTCAGCGATTAGCTGGAGATGATTTTTGAAATGAGAATGTATGAAGCAAAATCCTTCAATGAGTATCATGAGACCTTTTGGTTTTCTCATCTCTTAAATTCCAGTTTTCCTTTCGTAATCCTGTAGTTTTAGATCGAAAAATAAAATTATGTATATATGTAAGTATACTGTAAAGTAATAAAATATATGTATAATCTGCTAATATAATAATGAGCGTTGTCTTTTTATATATTTGTATATATATATATATATATATATATATAATAAAGCCGGAGTGAGAGGTATAGGTAGAGGAGGTAAATGGCAAAGAGAGTGTCGTATGAATAAGAAAGGAATGGATGATAGAGGAATAACGAGAGGAGTGAAAAAGTCGATAAACGGTGTTTGAAGTGTGATTTTATTTGTGTGCAAACAAGAGGTGTGTTTGAGTGCGTGTGTGTGTGTGTGTTTGTGTGTGTGTGTGTTTGTGTGTGTGCATGTGTGTGTGTGTGTGTGTTTATGTGTGTACAATGGAAAGAGGGTGGTAATGCTCAATGCTGAAAATGTGTGAGTATATGTGCATATATGTGTGCATGTACAAGAGAAATATGTGAAGCTTTACACATACATGTAAAGTAAGGAAAATATTAAAAAAAAATAATCCAGAATCCTTGTCTGGTACCTCATCGATCCAAAAATCTAATCAGTTCGTGTCAAATCCACCCAAACGGTTTTTGAGTTATCTTGACCACAAACAAACAAACATGTCTGAAAACAATATCTCTGCCTTCGCTAAGGCGGAGTTAATAATGGCTTGAAATTTTGGCAAAAGGCCAGCATTTCTGGAGGGAGGTGATATATCGATAAGTTTTCAATTTGTTTAATCGATTCCGTTTCAATTTTTTTAATCAAATCTCTATTCCTTAATTCTATCCCTGCTAGGGATTGTTCCTTGCCTCTTTTTAGGTAGATTATTCTGCGCTTCTTGAGTCTAAATTCCATTCTAATATCAGTAGGATGAAAGCAAAGTCGACCCGGTAGAATTTGAACTCAGAACTTACTAACGGGTGAAATACAAAAAACAACAACAATGATAATAATAATAACAACAACAGCAACAACAACAACAATAATAATAGCAATAATAATAATAATAATAATGATAATAATAATAATAAGACTGCCGCAGAAAGAAGGTCTAAGTATGGTCTGGATCGAGTACAGAAAGGCTTTTGATAGTATTCCCCTCACATGGATCCTACAAACACTAACTGTGAACAAGGTAGCACCAATAATCATAAAATATATAAAACACTCTATGAATAAATGACAGAGTCCTATATCTCCAAACAAAAGAGGGACTCATAAAAACCAAAGCCATCCCCATTGGAAAAGGAATATTCCAGGGAGACACGCTCTCTCCATTCCTTTTCTGCTTGGCACTGACACCTTCATCTGACATTCTAAATAGAACTGGATGCTGATACAACTGCTACGGCAAAACAATGAGCCACCTCTAAAATATGGATGAACTAAAACTGTACGCTACAAATAATAAACAACTGGAAACATTACTCCAGAGAATACGTGGGTTTACCACAGAAATAAACATGAAATTTGGCTTAGAAAAATGTGTCAATGCACTCGTTCTGTGCCCGAGCATCGTTGACATGTGGATTTATGTCGAACACCTGCTGCGATGTGTGGGAGAGATCCGGCTTCCAACTGAATACATCGTGAAGATCGGCCAACCGCTTTCTCTTAATCGGGCGGGGCAAGCAGTTTTTATATGCCTGGTGGCTATGGCGAAAGAAGTAGCATGGAAGACGAGATTGAAGAGGCAGATGACGAATACTTTCTTCCTCGGCCAACTCCTATCAACTTCTTCAAGTGTCAGTTGAAGAGAAAAATATGGATAGAATATTGAAAGATGGATGAGAGTGGCGAGAATCTGAGATAAGGAACTGAGAAAAGGTGCCTGCCCCAGAAATTAGGGCACCCGTGGTTTTATGAGGTTTCCCATGAGCACCCCTCAAACGGCTCCTCCCTGTTGAGACTTATACGTTGTAAAAATGTTACTGATTTTATTGCTCCGCTAAACCTGTTTACACGGAAAACCCTCTCTATCACACACACACAATGAATGTTTTGTCCTATGCTGTTCATAATTTTTTTTTCATAATGTAAACACTTTGTAGTCAGTAATGAAATCATTATTATCATTTGAAAAAAATTGTTGGAGTGTCAGACAAAAAATGATATTAGCTCCGATTCTCTACATTCTGATTCAAGTCCCACAAGGCCAAATTTGGCTAAATTTTGTGGGTTGATAAAATAAAGTACCTGTCAAGTAATGTTGATGCAGTCGGGTAACAACACCACTCCATAAAATTGTTGGCCCTCTCCCGATGTCTGAAACAAATATATTTTTAGCAGCATTAGCGGCTACAGCAACAGTAGAAACTGTAGGGGCATCAGCTGCTGTAGCAGCAGCAGTAGTAGTAGTAGTAGTAGTAGTAGTAGTAGTAGTAGTAGTAGTAGTAGTAGTAGTAGCAGTAGTACCATAATCCTCTTGAACAATGTTTCTCTCGATTATGTATGAATATTTTTCTTATTTACAGGGCTTCCATTGGCACTTATGATAATTTACATAATACTACGAGTCAAAAGGTAACTATAAACATATTACTTAATATTTCAAGAAGTAATTTTTCAATAATTAAAGTCGTTTTATCTGTTCTGTATATATATATATATATATATATATATAAGAAAATAGTAAAGTGTGAAAAAACGACAGAAGGCTTAAATGTTAAAAAATATATTTGTGTCAAAATGTCTGGAGAATATTGGAAAAATTTTTTTCCTTTCCTTAAAATGACATAATTTAAAAATTTTTTAAGAAATTACCGGTTTCGCGTGTAGCTTTTCAAATTTCTTGTGACGTTATGTTTATATTGCATGGAGTTATCGTTGTATTTATTTTCAGGAGATTTCTAAATAAGGGGAGGTAGTGAGTGATTTCTTCCGGTGTAAGGGAGATAATCGCTTAAAATTTTTTTTTTCCTTTTCCCTTGTTCATTTCTCTGTGTCAGTATGTTCGGATGGTTTTTCCCTTTCCCTTGTTAATTTCTCTGTGTCAGTATGTTCGGATGGTTGAGTCTGGGTTTGTACTTTTCAATGAAGAATGTTTCCTTGTTCAGTCTCATTTGTGTTGATGATCCGAAAGCACATTGGTAAAATGGGAAGATTAAAAATTGTGGCAGTAGTTGCTTTGCGCATTTCTCAATGTGCTCACTAAAAGGTATCATTCTATATTCTGGGAATGCAATCTGTTGTCGATGCAGTGTGCATCTACGCCTGAGTGATAGTCCCGTGGAACCCACGTAGTCTTGGTGGCCGCCCGAGCATTTAATGACATAAATTATGTTTTCAGAGGCACAAGTAAAATTAGATTTGATCTTGAATTTCTGTCCCTCTTTAAAGAAGAATTCTGATCCTTCCAATAGGTTAGGACATGTTGCACAGTTCGATCTACCACATTTTTTTACTTTTGCATCCGTAATTTTAGAAGACAATTTTGCCTTTGTGAGAATCTTTTTAAGTGATTTAGGCTGTTTGTAGCTTTTAATGATTTGGTGTATGTTTAGAATTTCCTTTAATTTTGGGTTTTTATGAAGTATTGGTAAATTCTGGGTGATGATGGTGAAGGCTTCTTTGTTTCTGGGGTTGTATGTAGATATGTAAGGTAGTATTTTCGGGGAAGGTGTGTTGTTGTGTTGAACTTTTCTTAAAGTTTCTATGTTGATTTCTGTTGCAGGTCTGATCCCATCCTCTATGAGTTGAGCTGGGTAATGTCTGTCAATTAGGGTGTTTTTGAGTTCTTGCAGTCTAAAGTTCCTGGTATTTTGTTCTGACACTATTGTGCATATCCTTCTTGCAAGGTTGAAGGGGATGTTTGTTTTAGTGTGTCTTGGGAGGCATGAATTAAAAAGAAGGTATTCTTTGGCGTCTGTGGCTTTGTAAAAAATATCTGTTTCTATTTTAAGGTTAATTTTTTTAATTAGTATATCCAAGAACGGGAGCTCCTTTTGGTTGTATTCCATTGTGAACTGTATATTTGGGTTTATGCTGTTCAATAGGTTTTTAAATTTTTGGAGTTTATCTATGTTTTCATTCCAGAGAATGAAACAATCGTCTAGGAATCGTTTCCAATTCTCTTTTATGTATTGAGAGAGGGAGTTTCCAAAGATTGATAGAGATTCCTGGTAAATGATTATTTCCATGTATCCCATTGTTAAGTTCGCAATGACTGGTGCTGCCCTTGTACCCATAGCAATTCCGGATTTTTGACGGTAAAATGTATTGTCAAACATGAAGTGGTTATTGTGTAGGATGAATTCAATTGATTTAGTAATGAATTCCTTACTGATCCTTTTTGGTATTTCTTCCGGAAATTGGTCTAACCAGAACTGTATTGCCTCCAGTCCATAATTGTGAGGTATACTGGTATACAAGTTGACTACATCAAATGAAACCAGGATTGTTTCTTCCTTGGTTTTTTTTGGAAGGTGGTTTAACATATCTAAGTCATCTCTGATATGGCTATCGATATGTTTAAGGAAGGGTTTCAGGAGGATGTCCATAAGTAGACTTAGTCTGTGTGTTTCACAGGTTGGGCCAGCTACAATGGGTCGTAGTTTTAGGTCCCCCGGATTAGGTGTGTGTATGTATGTCTTTGGTGATTTTTTAATGGTTTCATTTATAACTTGACTTTTATGAATTTTTGGCAGACCATAGAAAAGGCTAGGTTTGCATTTAAAGTTTGTTAGGAAATCAATCTCTTTGGTTGTCAGTTCCTTTTCATGGGTTTTAATTAGTGAAGATAGAGTTTTCATTATTTTTTGTGGGGTGTAGTTGGTAATTTTTTCATAATGTAGGTCTTCATCAAGCAAGGAAATTACAAGATTTCTGTAGTATGATGTATCCATTATTACAACTGCATTTCCCTTGTTCGCTTCCTTAATGGTTATATCTTCATCATTTTGGAGTTCTATCAGTTCTTTCCATTGTGTAGTGTTAAAATTTGGGTTAGCTTTCTGTTTATGTATAGTATGGTAGGGGAAGTTCTCAATGTGGTTACAGAATTCGTCAAGATCTTTATTTCTTCCTCTGTGTGGGATGTGTTCACTTTTGTTCTTGACTAGTGATTCATCTTCAGTATTGAAACTGTTTGATGCTTCTGCTAGTCTTAATTTTCTGCAAAATTCTGTTATATTATCCTTGAGTTCATTTAGGTTTGCTCTGCGTGGAGTTGGTGTGAATTTGAGCCCTTTTGCGAGGATGTCAATTTTTATGTTAGAAAGAGGTTTGGTTGAAAGATTGATTATCTTCGGTTTTTCCTTATTACTAGGTTCCAGCCTGTGTCCTGGTGTCCCTGGTCCCTGGCTAAAAAATGTTGGGTGTAATTTTGTTTGTATGAGTTGTCTGTGAGGTTGTGTGGTATTTGGTCGGGGGAGTGGTGGTATTGTTGCCTCCGATCGTTGTGTGTGTGTGGGAATCTATGGTTGTTAATGCTTGTGGTGTGTGTAAAATTTCTGTATGGGAAATATTTTTGTTTCGAACTTCTTGTATGTGGGATGTTGCTTGACATAGTGTTTCTTTGCGTTTGTCTTGTGTTAAGTGGGGACCAGTAGTTTTGGTTCATGGGGTAGTAGTGATTTGTGTGTGGTGTATTTCTTATCCTAGTGTCGTATTGTGCTATATGGTGGTTGGGTCTGGTATTAGGATGTTGTTGGTTTGTTCTGTTTTTGGTGTAATTTCTTTCATAGACGCGTCCTCTGTCAGCTAGTTCCCTGTTAGGTCTAGCGTGGTTGCAACAGAAATCAACATAGAAACTTTAAGAAAAGTTCAACACAACAACACACCTTCCCCGAAAATACTACCTTACATATCTACATACAACCCCAGAAACAAAGAAGCCTTCACCATCATCACCCAGTATTTACCAATACTTCATAAAAACCCAAAATTAAAGGAAATTCTAAACATACACCAAATCATTAAAAGCTACAAACAGCCTAAATCACTTAAAAAGATTCTCACAAAGGCAAAATTGTCTTCTAAAATTACGGATGCAAAAGTAAAAAAATGTGGTAGATCGAACTGTGCAACATGTCCTAACCTATTGGAAGGATCAGAATTCTTCTTTAAAGAGGGACAGAAATTCAAGATCAAATCTAACTTTACTTGTGCCTCTGAAAACATAATTTATGTCATTAAATGCTCGGGCTGCCACCAAGACTACGTGGGTTCCACGGGACTATCACTCAGGCGTAGATGCACACTGCATCGACAACAGATTGCATTCCCAGAATATAGAATGATACCTTTTAGTGAGCACATTGAGAAATGCGCAAAACAACTACTGCCACAATTTTTAATCTTCCCATTTTACCAATGTGCTTTCGGATCATCAACACAAATGAGACTGAACAAGGAAACATTCTTCATTGAAAAGTACAAACCCAGACTCAACCATCCGAACATACTGACACAGAGAAATTAACAAGGGAAAGGGAAAAACCATCCGAACATACTGACACAGAGAAATCAACAAGGGAAAAGGAAAAAAAAAAAATTTTAAGCGATTATCTCCCTTACACCGGAAGAAATCACTCACTACCTCCCCTTATTTAGAAATCTCCTGAAAATAAATACAACGATAACTGCATGCAATATAAACATAACGTCACAAGAAATTTGAAAAGCTACACGCGAAACCGGTAATTTCTTTAAAAATTTTTAAATTATGTCATTTTAAGGAAAGGAAAAAAATTTTTCCAATATTCTCCAGACATTTTGACACAAATATATATATTTTTTAACATTTAAGCCTTCTGTCGTTTTTTCACACTTTACTATTTTCTTATATATTTACCCACGTGCTTCACCAAACAAACTTTCTTATCTATATATATATATATATATATATATATATATAAATGTGTGTGTGTGTGTGTGTGCATGTATATATATATATATATATATATATATATATATATGTGTGTGTGTGTTTGTGTGTGTATGTGCATGTGTATATATATATATAATATATATATACATGCACATACACACATATTCTCTTGTTTGCAGAAACATTCCTCAGCTATGGTCTGCCTCTCTCTCTATCTATCTATCTATCTGTCTATCTCTCTACATATACCCCACCCCTCCTATCTTACCTACATTCTTCAATTTCTCTCTCTGTCCAGCTCTGTAAACTACTTACTGTCTATCCTTATTCCGTTCTTTCACCACACTATGCCTTCTTCCCTATCTCTTCCTCTCCAACCATCTCAATTTTTTTTTTGATCTGTTTCCCAACCTGTGCCTTTCACCAGGACTTTTAGTCAGACGTGATTTGTTTTTGCTCATGTTAAGCATTCTCTTCAGTTTCCAGTTTGTGTTATCTTTCCACTTTTCATACTATCATTTCCTTCCTTCTGGTCCTCTTCCTTTCTGTTCTATCTTCACGTGAGTACTTTAGGATATAATTTCTAATTAGTATTACGACTGTGCATGTTTGATGCTGTTCTATACCCGAAAGGCCCTCTATGTGCCTGTACATATATATATATAATAATAAACAGTATATATATATATATATATTAAATAAATAAATAAAAGCAGTACATATATATATATATATATATAATAATAAACAGTATATATATATATATTATATATATATATATTAAATAAATAAATAAAAGCAGTACATATATATATATATAAAATAAATAATAAACAATATATATTTATTATACACATGCATATATGGGTACAGAACATCACCAACGGTACAAATAATATGAAATACGTAAACAACGAGAAGGAAATGGAAAACAGGACAAACAAACACAGAGGGAGGAGAACCTTCATGAGTTGTTGGCTGTCTATCTACTTCTCATTTCAACGACAATATGAGTCTTCAAAACAGTTGCTCCCATTAGTTCTAAAATAAAATTTAGGATTCATGGCGGGTTAAAGTTGGGAACAAAAACATGACAGTTGAGACATACAAGGAATGGAAAAAAAAAACATAGTGGGCTGTTAGACCAGAACGAGGGGAAATCAGTAAACGTTGGGATGAAGAAATTATTTTCTTTGAAAAGAGAAAAGATAGAAGATAGGAGAGAGAGAGAGAGAAGAGAGAGAGAGAGAGAGCAAAATCACGTCTGTTCTTTTTAAAGGCTTTGCAGGAAAAGAAAGATGGTCAAATAAAGAAAAGAAAGATGGGCAATGGTCACGCGTGACAACAAGAGAGAGAGAGAAAAAGGGAATAAGCGAAGGATGGAGGAAGAAAATTATAGAGTAGAGAGTCGCATCAAAAAGTTGAAGACAAACTTACTTGGAAATGAATGTGTCACGTTCGATTAGATAATAATTAATATATATATATATATATATATATATATAATATATATATATATATATATATTACTCTTTACTCTTTTACTTGTTTCAGTCATTTGACTGCGGCCATGCTGGAGCACCACCTTTTTAATCGAGCAACTCGACCCCGGGAATTATTCTTTTGTAAGCCCAGTACTTATTCAATCGGTCTCTTTTGCCGAACCGCTAAGTAACGGGGACATAAACACACCAGCATCGGTTGTCAAGCAATGCTAGGGGGACAAACACAGACACACAAACACACACATACACATATATATATATATATACATATATACGACGGGCTTCTTTCAGTTTCCGTCTACCAAATCCACTCACAAGGCTTTGGTCGGCCCGATGCTATAGTAGAAGACACTTGCTCAAGGTGCCACGCAGTGGGACTGAACACGGAACATGGTTCCGCGTGGTTCCGTTCTTCCATGTTTTTTCCATTCCTTGTATGTCTCAACTGTCATGTTTTTGTTCCCAACTTTAACCCGCCATGAATCCTAATATTGTCGTTGAAATGAGAAGTAGATAGACAGCCAACAACTCACGAAGGTTCTACTCCCTCTGTGTTTGTTTGTCCTGTTTTCCATTTCTTTCTCGTTGATTACGTATTTTTATATATTTATATAAAACCACTAATTGTTATATATATTTATGTGTGTGTATATGTATGTATATATATATATATTATATATATATATATATATATAATATATATATATATATATATATATTACTCTTTACTCTTTTACTTGTTTCAGTCATTTGACTGCGGCCATGCTGGAGCACCACCTTTTTAATCGAGCAACTCGACCCCGGGAATTATTCTTTTGTAAGCCCAGTACTTATTCAATCGGTCTCTTTTGCCGAACCGCTAAGTAACGGGGACATAAACACACCAGCATCGGTTGTCAAGCAATGCTAGGGGGACAAACACAGACACACAAACACACACATACACATATATATATATATATACATATATACGACGGGCTTCTTTCAGTTTCCGTCTACTAAATCCACTCACAAGGCTTTGGTCGGCCCGATGCTATAGTAGAAGACACTTGCTCAAGGTGCCACGCAGTGGGACTGAACACGGAACATGGTTCCGCGTGGTTCCGTTCTTCCATGTTTTTTTCCATTCCTTGTATGTCTCAACTGTCATGTTTTTGTTCCAACTTTAACCCGCCATGAATCCTAATATTGTCGTTGAAATGAGAAGTAGATAGACAGCCAACAACTCACGAAGGTTCTACTCCCTCTTTGTTTGTTTGTCCTGTTTTCCATTTCTTTCTCGTTGATTACGTATTTTTATATATTTATATAAAACCACTAATTGTTATATATATTTATGTGTGTGTATATGTATGTATATATATATATATATATATATATATATATATATATATATATATATATATATAAAAGTAATATGTGACAGTTATTCGGTAGCCAAGATAAAACTCCGAGTTTCGGATGCTGAGTTGGAAATCCACGCCACCATCTCTTCAGTTATCCGGCCATCGGAAAAACTGTATGAAAGGCATAAGGGAGTATACAAAGAGTATATGGGCGTGTGTGTGTGTGCGTGCATAAGGATATGTGCGTATATAGACGTGGTTTACTCTTTGTATACTCCCTTATGCTTTTTTTATGTATTGTTACCCTTAACCCTGTTTTTTCTTGTGCTTGTGCGTATGTAGACGTATGTATGAAATTTTACGGTGCGCGTGTGTGTGTGTGTGTGTGGGGGGGGTTATGTATATGCATATACATTTGGCGAAGGTTGCGAGTAAAGATGTGTACATTTTTCTAGTGAGGGTGGATGAATGTATGCGTACGTACGTGAGTGTGCGAGCGTACATATGTAGGTATGAACAAGGGAGCTTACGCGAATACTATGAACTTTTTACCCCACTTAACTTACTTAGCGGTCATTCGAATAGTCCTTTTGTCTTAATAGCGGTCAATAACACAGTAATTTCCCTTAGTATAACAGTCATTTTTCATAGCGTTTTTTCGATGGTCGGATAACTGAAGAGATGGTGCCGTGGATTTCCACCTCGGCATCCGAAATCGCAGTTTTATCTTGGCGACCGAATAATTGTCACATATTACTTTTACAGATAAATTTCTCTATTTACATAATATCGAGATCTCTTTCTTTCTTTTGTTATCTTACCGTTTTTATCAATATTTATATACATACATTCATACCCCACCCTATATGTATATATATATATATATATATATATAGGTAACAAATCCAAAAGAAACCACACAACCTACTCAGGGTTTGTCCCAGCTGTGACAGAGTCTTTAAAAAAGAACAAAACAAAGAGGTTAAAAACTTAGGCATTCATAGATTACATCATAACGTAAATCTACCATTCTCAGGGGAAATTTTAACCGTATAAACAGGCCAGGTAAAACCTTGAAGACGATATCACTTATTCATAGTGTTTATCCTAGAGGAGGCCATCTTCAAGGTTTTATCTTGTCTGTCTATATATATATTGAAAATTTTACATGAACATGGTAGAGAAACAGCTATAGTAAATTTTAAATCAATAAAATGCTATTTTAAATCAATTAAATGCCACAGAAATAGCTGTAGTACATTTCAAATTTTAAACCCATTTGTGTTCTTGTTAAAAATACACACACAAACACACACACACATACACGCACACACAAACATACAAATATACATTTATCAGTAAAATTATTTGGTATTTCAAAATCAAAACATTTGCATAAAACTTTCATCATTTTCCTACATACATTAAGTATAACATTTGTATAGTATAGTATCATTTATATAGTTTAGAGAATTAATGATATAACCGAAGAAAAAATGACTACAACTGATAATGGAACTGGGCTGCCGAGGTTACATCGCTTCAGGTCATTTTTTTTATCTGGTATAGTTGCTACATATCTGTACTGTAATTATTGACTTGAATAAAATACATTATTATCAGAGTTACAATCATATTAGTTATTCATCGATAAAGTTTAATGATATTGACATAATTACTTGACTCTGAATTCTTGACAATTAATCTTCGAAAAACGAAACTGAAATGTGATGTGTGAGGACGAAATGAAAGGATTAATGTTTTACTAATGGGCATAACGTTGTATCGCCATTTACATAAGCATGTACATATCCTTATGTATACATACGCTTATTTGTGTGTATGTGCCTGTATATATATATTACCTTCCAATATATATATATATATATATATATATGTGTGTGTGTGTGTGTGTGTATGCGTGTATGTGTGTCTATATATATATATATGAATATCTATCAACGTGTGATTGTTGATATTATATCAGTAGAATTCGTAGATGTTGGTGACGGTTGCAGTTTAGGAGTTTAGGAAAATTTCAAATATGGAAATAAAAAATGCCTCAAGGCATAAAACTGTTTCTGTTTGAACTTTGTTTTTCATAGTGCGTTTTTCATGTTTCTGTTTTTTTTTTAAATTTTATTTTAGACATTGAAAGGTCTCAAAGGTGGTTGCAGAGATAAACATTCTGAAATAATGATTTTCCAAGATGTTTACAAAATGTATTATAACTGACTACTTCATTAATATTGGTTTTATTTGGATATTTATCTGTTGTTCTTGATGTTTAATAACAGAACGCTAATAATCACACAAGTCTATGATGAAGACAATTCAATCATGCCTGTCTGATTTTATTTTCAGTCTGTACCCATAATATATTATCCAACTTTTCATACCGTTTCTTGATGGTAAATAGTGGCTTGAGAGAAATTTTGCAACTATTCCTGGTCGATATTATTTGACAAATTACCAGAGTTGTTAGAACATTAGACAAAATGCCTTGCGTTCTAAGTTCAATTCCCACCAAGGCCGGCTTCGTCTTTGCTCCTTCAGGAATCGATTACTCAAGTCTTTGCATTCTGAGTTGCAATACTACCATGTCCTAAGAAGTGGTAAAATTAATCTGTCGCGCAATATACCTCCCCCCCCCGTTTAAAACTACCACTCCGTCCGTGTGTGCGGAGTCCACTCTGTTGCAAGTATTTGGTTCATATCACTGAATTGAGAATACCTCCTGGGCTTTCCCCTTCCCACCAATCTCGGAAGATATGAGAAGGATATGTGCAGTTCCCTTCCCCATAGACCAAACAATTAAAAGTACCAGACTAGCCTGTAGGAGCTCCCTTGTTAGCTCGTGGCTAGATTAAGAAAATACACCGTTAGATTTATAACAGTGATATTAAGAGGTGTATAATCAATAAGTGTTACTATTTGTGATGAGAATAGAACTACTCGGTAGTCGTTAGTCTTATTATTTGTAAATGTAAGAGATATAGAACCAAGTGAGATCTAGAAATATTGTGCAGCGTTAAATACTTATCCGGTCATCGAGGAAGTTTCAACTTGGTCACTTGACCTATTGGAATTAACTTAATTTTAAACCGTCATAAGACGAAAGGTAGAGATAGCATACTGTAATCCAGAAATACGTGATGGTCATGGTTGGGAGGCATTCGATAATATATATGTTCGTTTGGAGTTGTTCTGATGATAAACAGCAATTCATAAATATCTCAGTTGTTTCTCGATAAACCAATAAAACCCTCTACTTGACCTTCTTCAAATAACAACTAAATCTCCGTCAAATAACACTTTTCTCTATGAAAAAATATGTGCATAATTGTCTGAAAAAAACAAAAACAGGTGTTGTGGATTCACTGAAATGCTTTTGGCCATTTGTTTATCGTTTAGAGTTACTCTGAGACTAAATAATATCCCTCTCTGAATCCTCTTTTCAAAGTTTTACCTATTATAAAAGGTTAATCCAGAAAACAATCCAGATTGTCGTCAGTTATAGCGTGCTCCCAAACCTTGCGGTGTCAACTACAAACATTTACAAATTAGCTGAATTGAGTAGCTTGAGTACAATGCAGCATGCGATTCACAGATGTAGTACTTAATGTGATCAACAGATCTTCATGAGTAATAATATTCAATCTTATTATAACGACACTAATA
Source organism: Octopus sinensis (assembly GCF_006345805.1). NCBI lineage: Eukaryota > Metazoa > Mollusca > Cephalopoda > Octopoda > Octopodidae > Octopus > Octopus sinensis. The sequence goes on from NC_043004.1 coordinate 19,204,170, forward strand.
GATATTTACGATAATATATTCTAAACTCAGAAGATTATATGTAAATATATAAATTGATACTCAAGAAAACAAACTATTAGAGCAATTATAAACAAACTTGAGATGTTCATGTCCTTTAGGCAAGAAAAATGTAATACCCTTGGTGGCAATTGACATCCATGATAATCTTTGAAAATGTTCCTCCGGGACAGTTTACCAATTATAGACAAATAAATAAATAACCAAATGAATAAAGAGTTATCAGGAACAATTTTTCACCTTCAGAATACATTATTTCTCCATTAATATAAGACTTATTTTAGAATGTTTTCTATACATTAATTGAAGTTAAGGGGGTGAGCTAGCAGAATCTTTAGCACACCGAGCGAAATGCTTAATCTTTAGGTTGTGAGTTCAAATTCTGCCGAAGTTGACTTTGCCTTTCATCCTTTTGGGTGTCGATAGAATAAGTATCAGTTGAGTACCAAGGTCGAGGCAATCAAATAGCTGGCCTTGAGCCAACATTTGAAGCCAATATATTAAATGAAATTAAATAAGGAAATATATCAAAATTGAAATGTTCAATTATTAATTTCAATGTGCGAAACTATTTCATTTCATTCCCGTATGTTGAACCTTATCTACAAACCATGAACATCGTAACTCTCAATGATTCAATACATATATCTGTAAATGAAAATGTAATTTGCGTAGGTTGAACAGAATCGATCGATTTATGGCACAAGAAAAGAAATATTGTTTGTGATATCAGATTAATACATTTTGTGAGAGAAATCAATTTTATATGAAACTGAGATAATACATCTCTTGATTAAAGCGATACACAACTATTATTTGGAATAAACGAAGAAAATAAGGTTGGAAACTAACTGTCATCATTTTCCAATTTAGTTTAGAACAATCACAGCAAACACTAAAAGGGTAATTGGACATTATATTATTCTATTAACTCATAGTTTGTGAGATCAGATCCTCTGCAAGATGTTTGGATTGCCCCTGGTCAAAGCATTTACTAGTTCATATTGTTTACACTAATTATCATGAATCTGACATATTAGCAGCGGATGTACTTGTAAATTGACCAGTGTCCCAGCGTTTCGTTAGTTTCATCTTATAGATTTAAATCCATCTACTCATATAGCTTGGCGAAAGAAGATATAACAACCTAAATAACTTTAAAAGAAATCTCCAGTACATCCACAATACTTCACGGTCATAAGCTTTTTTTGTTCATAAAATCGTGCAAAACACGTTTAGATCTTTTAAAATACAGAGATGTATTAGAGGGAGTCAGAAAATAATGCCTCAGGTCTCAAGGCAACATCATCTGTTTATAACTGATTGTGAAATCAAGTATTTTATTGATTAATTTTTCTCTATAAACAGGTTAATTTCGGTAAAAATATAAAATAGAATCAAGATAAGAAATTAAAGTTCTGAAAATAGCTGTTAAATAAGCGCAATACTTTAGATAGTTGTACAGGGGAAATGTTAGAATGGGTCAAATATTGGTTTACTTACTCATAGGCAGCGAGCTCAATACGGTTACTAGTCTCATATAATATTACATAAATCAGGAGAAGTAGCGGATTATCTGAAAAAAGTTATCTGTAATAGACTGTTGTCCTGTACAGCAGGTATATTTATTTCTCATCCACTTCACATCAACAAACAGGGGAGTATTTGCGTATATTTATAGGGGTTAAAATATTTTCCCAATTCATATAATTAACTGGATCTCTGTATTGATTAGAAATTGACTCAGGTGGAGAGTAAATACCTCAGGAATTTGAAAGAATAAACTTAAAGTATTAGAGATACTGAGACGTGGAATAACGTCGTGTCGCTTTCATACTTTTGTCAATAATATTTAGTAATATAAAGGAAATAAACAAGTTAAATAGGAATCGAACCAATGTTCTAATGTTGATATTACGGAACATAATGATAATAATAATCCTTTTTATTATAAACATAAGGCTTGAAATTTTGAGGGAAGGGCTAATCGAATACACTGACTCTCGGTCTTCAACTGACACTTATTTTATTGACCCACAAAAGTGATCCACGGCGGAATTTGAACTCAGAACGTAGAGACGGGTGAAATGCTGCTAAAGCATGAAATACCCAACCCTCCATTCAGCGGGTGTTGAGAGCAAATGAAGCGCCAAAATAGTGGAGCGCGACCTTTCCGCAGAAAGCGGAAAGGTGCGTGTTCCATTTTAATCAGACATACGATGGTCAAACGGTAATATAAGATGGAGGCGATGTAAGCATTCAACACATATGCCCGACATTTCAGAGGTAGCTGCTCTTGGTTCATTTCTGGGTGAGACAAGCTACACTGCTTGTCATGTGGTCCCAGTTATTCTCCACCGGACCCAACCAGACCCCGAGAAATTTAACCAAATATCATGAATGTTGTGAGTAAAGAGGTTGAAAAAAAACGACGAAGTACTCTGAATTGAAAGAGAAAATGGCAAGGCTGTATGGCAAGCGAAATGGTAATCTATATGTAATACCGGTGGTGAACGGAGTGTTGGGTTAAATCCCATTGAAACTTCAAAACTTCTTAAGGCAACTGGAAATCCCATGCAAGATTGATGTCTTGCAAAAATCTGGCTTATTGGGCACAACACACATCTTAAAGAAAGTAGTATCTGAGGTCCTTGTGACTTGACAGATGACTAAAAACTCCGGTGCATTTTTACCTAGAGCGTGTTACGAAGGACTACTACTACTACTACTACTACTACTACTACTACTACTACTACTACTACTACTACTACTACTAATAATAATAATAATAATAATAATAATAATAATAATAATAATATAATAATATAATCGTTGTTGTAAATATTCAACTTGATATATAGTGATAGTCACACCCTGAAAAAAAAATTACACATCTACAGTTTTGTACCACAATTCAATACTTTTGACTTCACACGATCTACCGAGTTGTATTAGCAAACTGTTGTATCTTCGTATCTAAGTTGCATATCAATGCATCAACATACTTGAAAATTAAAATACTTATGCGTCGTTATTGTTGTTAGCCTTCATAGACAAATAATCCTATCTGGAAACAATGTTTGTTTTACGTGATTGTTAATCTTTCATACAAATCACCAAAGAGAAGAAAATGTTCCTTCTAGTGACTTATGTATATAAAGGCTTAGAAATAGTAATATAAAATGTCGGACAATGATAATGGAAATGCAAAGATTAATTATACATTTTCCCTGTTTATTTGTTCTGTTATCGTTTAGTTCTTACGTTTGAAACAAGTTACAAATTGAACAGAAGTATGGTCCTTGAATAACCCCCAGTACTTAGTTATCTCCTATTGTAATCCGACCTACGTAAGTTCAAAACAACTGTATCTGCATCAGAAATGGGAAAAACCTTTACAGTTTTCAGCCTGTTGTGATCAGATTAACTATTTGCTGCAATACTTTTGGACTTGTTAACAGTCTATTTAATATAAGAGACATAGCAATTAAATAGTTTACCATTTATAATTTCAAGACACAAAACTGATATTTGTCAGAGACTAAAATTATCAGAATATTACTGATACTTATTTAAACAGCTATGATGAACGAAAAGCAAAAATCTATTCATGCAGCATTTCACAGATTATAAACAAAAATGATATTGTTTGTTAAATTACTGCTTCATGTCTGGATAACATTTCCAAGATTTTATAATTTTTTTCAGCCTCCATACCGAAATAGATGATGACCCCAGGGTTAACTGCTGGATACCCCGTGCTGGACAACTAGAATGGATTTTTAATGTACCTCATATCATTTGTTCAATTGTAAGTTCAAGTTTCACCATATATACATTAATGAATTTTATTTTACTTGATTTTTAGAAAGTATTTCAAGTTCATGTTAAAATATAGAATGCTATATATTTTATTTCAAATGTTTAGTATTACACTATTTAACTCACATTATGGAATTGCTGGAAAGAGTTGCCATCTTTAAACATTAAATAGGACTTCATGCTTCCCTTGGTTTAAATAGTTGGTATCTTATTATATGTATTTACTTTGACAAGAAACAGTATGTTACAAAATCAAGACCTTTTGTTGAACTCATGACTTCTCAAAATCTCAGCAAAAGTTTATCTTTCTAAAATGTTGCGCTTCCTAAATTTGACTACTGGTGGAGAGAAGCCATAGACAATTAAATCGTCATCGGGCAATTTAGTATTATTTTATTGACTATGAAACAATAAAACTAATGTTGAGCAGGAGAGGGCTTGAGTAAGAAAATAAAATTAAATGGCTGTATTTCGTTTACTAGTAACTAACTTTAAACTGTAGCACTGCTATAGCCTCCAAGATCATTATTGCTACTCTTGCTTAGTCCCACACCGATTTCCATCAAGTTAACCTCCGACTGTCAGGAAGGGCATACCGACCGTCAATACATTGTTGTTTTTCTCAAACATTATATACCAATGACTACGCGACACAAAACATTATTCTTTTTCTTTGAACTGTAATTCAGGAACAGCTGAGTGACCATGTAAAATCTTCCGTCGTTGATTTTTTTGTTATTTTCTTTAGGCTCCAGGATCTATATTAGTTACTACGTATCGTATTCCTAGGTTGGAAAAGTAGGATTTTACAATAAGACCCTATTCGCTGATTCATGGAAGTGTAATTGGGGAATGATTTTAGCAGCAGCAATAGCTATGGGAGGGAAGAAAAGGTTCCATAATGTATTTCCGTTGATAACTATTTCCTTGACAGTTAATATTTTTACAGGGAATAGTTACGGGACATAAACGCATAGCACATACAGAGAAACAGACGCATGCAAGCGCACATGAACACCCCCGCGCGCTCATACACGCCTAAATACAGAGAGAGAGAGAGAGAGAGAGAGAGGAAGAGTGAGAAAGAGAGGAGAGACTTGAAGAGAGGAGAGAGAGAAGATAGAGAGAGAGAAAGAAAGAAAGAAAAAAGAAAGAACAGGAAAAAGAAAAGAAAGAAAGAAAAAAGAAAGAAAGAGAAAAGAAAGAAAGAAGAAAGAAAGAAAGAAAGAAAGAAGAAAAAAGAAAGAAAGAAAGAAAGAAAGAAAGAAAGAAAGTGAGAGAGAAAAAGAGATAGAGATTAAAGGGGATCATTTAAGGACCGAATCATCAACGTGGAGAGCAAGGAAATTAACACCGCTAGTTTGTTGGTTTTATGGGTTGGGTGATAGATAAAAAAAGTACGATTTAAGCTAAATATGATCAGCTATGCATATCCACCCCGAATGTTGAAACTACGCCTATATTGCAGATTTATTTGTTCCAAAACTAATATATATCATTAGAATAACCAATGATGTATTTAAATAAATACGAGCACAACGCACCCCACCCCGTCCAATGGATGGTGCTGAGTTGCCAAACATTTATACCAGATTGTCCGACCGTCCCATAGCCCCCAACCTTTGAGAAACACTGATTTAATCTAATTTGAGACACCAGCAAAAGAAGAAATAAAGTTTTTATTTGGTATAACACAGCTTTCCATTACAATTCACATGAAGTTTATGCGTCTCAACCTCACATGATCATTGGTAGCATGTCATTTGTTTGCCATGAGGTGGCCAGCTGAACCTGCCAACATTTGCTGCTCCAATGAGACGGTTAGATTGCCTCCTTTGAAAGATGACATGCGTACAAATGCACGTTCACACGGCTTTTTTCTATCACATTCTCACCTGGAATCAATTTTTCGTAATTTTTTCAAGACTTATACACGCCCTGATACCGTCGGTATCTACATATCAAATTTGAGCGCAATCGGATGGAGGATGCCCGAGATCCTAGAAGACACACACATAGACAGACAGAACGGATTTTATATAATAGATTACATTAAAAACACGAAAAAACAATACTAAAAACTGAGTTTCTACATTTTCTATTGGTACTTTTAACAATAGACTTAGACTTTTTTTCTGGTCGTATATGCCGAATTTGCTGTTAAAGCCAAAGTGAACATTTGACAACAATAACTGAATAAACAGATTAAATACTTTTGGTTATTAAACTGTTTGCATAAAAACTATCATCTTTTCTATTTATATAAAATCTTAATCTCATCAAGTAGCTACTCTATTGAAGCCATTAATGTGATGCATTACATTTTACTTATAACATTTGGTGCTAGTTTTTTTTTGTGTTGCGAAACCTTGCTATCGAATAAAACATACGTTGTATATATTTTTGTATGTATGTATTTATGTATGTATATATGTGTATTGGGTTGT
>NC_043004.1:19215456-19237956 GCF_006345805.1 Octopus sinensis
CGCAATGAAAGGAAAGTGATATTTCTTTATTAGTAAGGGCAGGTAATTTAGTGCAACGGTACCTTAAAATAATCCGAATTCCATAAATACGCACCTCACTCGTTTCTTGCAGATTTTTTCAAACAATAGATGCGCATTGTCAGTGTAGAAGACGCAGATTAATCTGTCAGTCAGAAAAGCTAACTGTCTATCTGAATATACAAAATAAAACGCCTATTGTAGGAATCATGAATCTACAACTCATAAAACCCTGTGCCTTATCCATTCAAACATTTTGCCCCTAAGCCGTGCTGTACTTTTCAATCATCCACAATTTGTATCATGAGACTAAGTCATAGTTTGTTTTTTAGTTGAATGGAATTTAATTAACAAAAATGTTCCAAACTCCAAATATACAAATAACTGAAAGGGCTATCGACAATTTACCTCAGTTTATATGCTAGGTAAATTTTTATCCAGAAATGTCGCGTTATCTGTACTACAATGGAGAAAGCTGCTTATTAATTAGGTATGTAACAATTACTAAAAGTACTAGCAGAAAACAATTATTAAAGGGTTGACCGTCTGGAAATATCTTATAAATTCATGTTCTAAGAAACTTCCTATAATTTCGATTTCTGAAGTTTATTGAATTTCTTAACTCCCATTCTTCACAAATTTAAATATTCATTGCATTCACTGCGAAGTATTCCATTTTCATTTGCAAAGTATCTCACTTTCTGTATTAATGTTTTCGTTTGAAGTTTAAATTCGCTATTTCGAAAACCGACATTAATGTATACGTAATTAAAAAATATTATTTATTGAATGAAATTTTTTGAAATGTCCGTATAATTTTTGTAAAAACATTTTAAAGTGATTTTATTGTTATGGCTGTTTGGAACACTATAAGCCATACAGTAATAACTGATCGGACCGATTGTAACCATTTTCCTTTTTAACTTAAAAGCCATGGAAGGAAATATTTGAGTAAAAACAAAATTGTAAATATTTTCAGAAGCAAAGGCGAACAATTCAAGGGAAGTTTCGCTGTTGTTTCTAGCACAATACAAACCACCCTCCCTTTTTACTTTCACATGCATTGATGTTTCTTCGATATTTTTCTCCCATTAAACATATTTTATGGAGTGATGATGCCGAAGTAACACACGCGTAGTCCATCTGTGAAAAAAAAAACAACAAAATAAATTGTAATCTAAATTTTTACCCCAACCTGAATAAAGTGAAGCCGTGTGTGTGTGTGTAAGAAAAACAGATTTTCTAACCAAAAAGTATTCTATTAAAATGAACTATCGTTTACATAACTCTTTGTTTAAATCAACAAGAATTGCAGTGTGGAAGATGATTGTAAGCCATTAAAGAACACAGAAAAAAACTTCAGCATGTAAATTTCATTTGTGTCAATATATATTTTTTTCTACTCTAGGCACTAGGCCCGAAATTTTGGGGGGAGGGGGCCAGTCGATTAGATCGATCCCAATACGCAACTGATATTTAATTTATCGACCCCGAAAGGATGAAAGGCAAAGTCGACCTCAGCGGGTGTCAATATATTTTCGTCGCTTTGAAAACGCGAGATGTTTACTGACAAAACTTCATGCTGCATCATTTTTGTAAAATTTTGTCAGTGAACAGGTCACGGTTTCAAAGCGACGAAAATATTTTGATACTAATGAAATTTAAATGTTGAAGTAAAACTAACCGTTTTTGTGTGTTCTTGAATTGCTTACAAACAGCTTTCACGCTGCAATTGTTTTTGTTCCAGCACACGATCTCAGATCATGTCACCTGCTATGCAAGCACATCACAGTAATTTTTTTATTCACTGTGGATAAATGCCAGCAATGACCTTCTCAGGCTCTCCAATATTTTAATTTCTAAACAGAAACAATCGTGGGCAGGAAGTGGGGTTGCAAAAAAGTCATAATTTCTCAAATTTTCCTTCTTTATAGCATATAAATATATCTATGGAGAAAAAATATTGAGAAATATCAATACGTGCGAGTGTGATTACGAAACGAGGAGGGTTGCCTTCGTATGAGTTAGAAACAACAGTCAAATCGCCCTTAAATCACTCAATTTTCCCTCTGAAAATATTAACAATTTAAAACAAAAATTACCAAAATGCTCTACCCATGGTTTTAAACTGAAAAAGAAGAATTTTCAAAATGTTTTTCTTTCAAAGATGCTTCCCTACCAACCCAATCATTACGAAGGGTGTGGTTTTAAAAAATGGGGAAGATCCCCGAAAAGAATTTTCTCACGAATTTCTTTTTAATCATAATCTATGACGTTTAAAAGGGATTTGCATACATTTCCATTAAAAGATACCAATTTTCCTGAAAGTTATGAGGGGAAAATGTCAGATCGTGTGAATTTTCCAAAACTTCTCTCACCACTCTATCGGAAAAATTCTCTCCCATAAATCCCTATATACACTGAAGCCACAAATTCTAAGCTGTATTTGTAGGAAATTTTGTTAAAAAGCATCCTTTTTTCTTGATGTTATGAGACAAGAAATTATATGATTTTTAAAATTTCATGTTTATTGCATTCATTGCTTGCATTGTTCTCTCTCCTTTCTCCTTCTCTCCACACACACTGCAAAACTTACAGAAGGGCTGCTAGAATGTAATCTCTATATCTCTTTGAGGGAAGGTAAAACTTGACAAATTGCTTCTCCCTCTGTTGTTGGACTACCGTGATGTTTGTTTAAGAGAGATTATGAGTGTGATAAAATAATGAAAGCAATTTTTATTAACGGAATGAACACTATTATGCAAAGAAATAATTTGACATGAAGTATAAAACTTATTAGAATTGGGAATCAAACTTGAAAATATTTTTCAAGAGGCTTGCAGAAAACCGCCTGGCGGGAGGTCTTTCTGCAAGTTATTATAATGATGGTTCATTATTTTATATGAAAAAATGTATATCGCTGCTTCATTTATTATAAACATAATTATATATATTTAGAAAGCAATTTTGCTTTCTAAGAGTTTAAAAATCTTCTGGTGTAAGGAATTAAATGCACTCTTTAAACTAATGGATATCACTTCACATTTATACTACTTAAAAGATGGCAAATGAGTTAACAGTTACCACATAACCTTAGCAATGACTATGATGAGATATTTTATAAATCATTTCAAGCTAGTGATCTTTAAAAATAATCTGCAAGATAATCAGTTAACATACTTAAGACACATCTTTCTGGATTTTATATTACTTTTTAAACTTTACAAGCCCTCGTAAACTTCACTGATCACTGATGTTTCAACATTCTCAGAATGATTTTACCGAGATGATACACTACTAATACAAATTTAATTGCGTTATTGTCAGGTATTTGTGTAAGTGTATGTGTGTTAATGTATATCAATGTGATGTGTTGTGTCTTGTTAAACCGTTATAATCGATGATGATAGCGGTAAAGACTAAACGCACTCACACACACAATATATACATGTATCTATCCATCTTATACATACATATATATACATACACACACACACACACACACACACACACACACACATATATATATATATATATATATATATATATATATATATATACATATATATATATATTATATATAGCAATGTGAAGCTGGAAAGATGAAATAATAAATTACCATTCAAATTTTTTAAATACTTAGGGTTATCTATATACGGTAGTGGGTTTCTTAGATGTAACACTTCACCTTAACACAGAAATGTTGGGACCTTTCAACATATCTAATGAAAAATTAAAATATGTTACCAAAACTCGTATCATCCACAGTTCATACTAAAAAGGTTATTAAAAAAGCATGACAGATAGAATTTCAAAACTATTTGCGAATGAATCAATATTCAATGCACACACTGGGTACATAACCTATAACCTAGCACTAGCTACGACCGGGTATAAAGTCAAAATTAAATATTCTCCTAATAATGAACTAATCAATGAATATAAAATTGGATATAGTTCTAAAAGAGAAAATTACATGAATAAGCACACCGAGAAACTGGATAATAATATAAGATGTAAGGTAAAAAAAAAAAATTCGAGGGAAAAACAACGCCAATCAGTGTGAAGATAAACATTATTTAGGAATGAGGAAAGAGAGAGGGAAATTAAGAATAAAATCATCAAATTTCATCCGAAAAGGAAATGACATAGCAGAAACCTGAAGAGTTACACAAAACCCATCGGATATAGTTGGTTCAATCCATAGTTGGTTTAATCCGGTATTTGGATTACAAGTAGTATTGAAGATTGTTTGTGAATGTTTGCATTAGATAGATATTTTCCCAGGTATAGTCTATATTATAAAATATTTAATCGCCAGAGGGTAACATCTTTTGCTACATTCCACAACCTAGAATGCTACATACATGGAGTTAATAATAATATGTAAAGCAAGTTAAGGCTAGACTATGAAAGCAGGTCTCAGAATGGTGCAGACCTAGTGGCGGGTATAGAAGATAACAACGAGAGGCATGTTAATAACTATTCTGAAAATTCTAATGCTAATAGAAACAGCATAGCTGAAAAAAATAACTTAGAAAACAGGACAGAAACAACAGGAGATAGAATTAAGAAAAAAATACTTAGGAATAATCGACAAAAAACATAGAAACTACATCAATATGCACAATGTGAAACAAAATAGTAGTAGGAATGAAATTGGAGGAGGCCAGATAACAAAAAGAAAAAGAAAAGAAAAGGAACTAAAAAGTGCCGTTTCAGAAACAAAAATAGATATCCACTTGGGAAATATTGTATGAGAAAAACATTGTACATTAATGTAAAGTGGAGAGAAATAGGCATACATATAAATACATAGGTTCAACGAGTGATAACTCTAAAATCCGCTCTAGAAACCACGTTCCACAATTTTCTAATAAGTGCAAGAATCAATGCGTCTCGCTCGAGGACCTTGTGTGGAAACTCAAAAGCAAGGGATAAGTTACGTAACAAAGTGGTCGATATTAGGAAACACAAAACCTTGTGCCTGGAAGGAACTCAAGAGATAATTTTATGTAAGAGCAAAACATTCTGAAGCTATTATTACGTGTAAACATATACTAAAGTGCTGTCTTATAGGATTCTAACAAATAATATAAAAACATTCTAGATAATATTAAAATGTTTTTATGGAAACGCTCAACAACATGAACGGTGCAGGTTGGAATTCTTATTTGTGTGCATGTTATTTGTGTGCATGTTAAAGGAATTGTAATCAGTTGTATAAATCGTGTGATATCCCATAATCCGATGACTTGTAATAACGAGTTCACATTGCCGTTTGTATGCTCAGCAAAGTTATAGCAAAAAATTATAAATTTATATATGTTGTATGAAAAAATTATAATAATTTCTATATGGCAGTTATAATCATCTAAAGAGATGACTTCAAATAACCAGTCGGCATTATCTAGGTTTACATGTGTATCCAAACACCAATTAAAATGCGCAGATGACTCATTTTTGATGAGATAGGATTGTATTTACATGGCTGTCAATCAAATTATAATGAGCTGTATCAGTATGTTGGTATTTTATAAGCGGTTAACAATTAGTTAACATTGTTCTTTACATGATCAACAAAGGTACTGCAACAATTTATAAAGTTTTAAATTTATTTAAGTTGTAAGGAAAAAAGTAATAATTAATACATGTCGATTATAATCACCTAAGGGAATGAATAAAAGTAATGATTTAACATTATTATTGTTTATAAGGGTGTCAAAAGAATTATGTATATTAGAATACACCGCAGATGTTAATACATAGGAGTAATTTGTATAAGTAGATTTCAATTAAATGAGCAGATCGAGCAGATGACTGTTAATAAGCGAATAAGTATTGTTGTTTGTATGATTATCAACATGATTGTAACAAAATTTACATGTCACTTATAGTCCTCCAATAATTGTGGCGGCAACACGAGCCCACTGATAATCAATATTGGTATTAACGTCTTCGCTAGAACGTTAGGAGAAAGCACTTATATCCAAAACCCTGAGTATTATTATAATAAAGTTCTCAGAAAAAAGGATTGAATGTATTTTCTTCAAGCAAAATGTGTAGTATAAGGAGTGTTGGCGATAGATTGGTGGAATGGATAGAAAATGTAGAAAACATAAATTGATATAATAGTGATAATAGCTATAAGGGGGCGTATTTATCAGTGATAGTCATATAGTATCAAAGATCAAATATAATTAATGTAAGTACATATATTGAAGGAAAAAATAATTTAATATTTGTTATATCGTAATGAATTGTCAAGAAAAAACTTCAGTATTTGCTAGAAAGTGCAAGAGTGTATATTTTTGGTAGCGAACAGTTTTTGGTAGCGGAAAACAAGCAGTATAGAACACAGCAGTTTGAAGGAGTAGACCGGACATTGATTAGTGTTGGAAGAATAGAAATTGATGCATATATTAATGAGTGTATTGAATTGTGATTTGTAAGTATATAAGATAAGTGCATTTAAAAAGCAAAAGAAAAGATAGTAAATTTAAAGATGCATGTAAAATATGTGAACGAAAGCTGACCTGTAGCTTAGAAACTAATAACCAACAGAGTTCATGTAGTTCACCGAAAACCAAACTGCCGGAAAGCATAATAAATATTGTAGATAGATAATTCGAAGAATCTCACTTAAGTCGTAAAAACATTATCACAGTTTTCTAACTTTTGCAATTTTTAAGATTTTGGTTTTCTTTTTATTTCATTTCTTTTGTTTCAACCTATCGACACACTTTATCCAATTCTTGGTATAATTCGTCTTCAGTTTTTGGCTTACGAATACCATAAAGTCACCTTGACTTTGTTATAGTTATTGTTGTCGGTGCTATTATTGTAGTAATACTTATGTGTTTACGGTTGTGTCCTACCAAATTTGATAATTTGATTGGTGGAAAGTAATGTACAATGTATACCCAAATAATTCAGAAAAATCTAGCAGGATTTAATTGTATTGCACTCGATGACGCGCCCACACACGGCTGTTGTTGAAAAATATTCAATTATATAATAATTATAACGGATAATCTTGTATAATGGTATATGGATATAAACTCTGCAACTTTAAGCTGGTGTGCAGTGCAGAAACAAATGTGATCTACTATTAAATCCTGTGATATAGCTCGCGATTCATTCCAAAGTTTAATTTCTCCTCCATATATAAGGGATAAAGTTGTCATCACAAAGTAAAAACTAACTGATTTTCATTTGTAAAAGCGGGTTACGTGATCGTATGTGTTGCAGGTCAAATATGAGTCGGCTATTAATGTGTACAATGGAACTACCTAATCCTAGTCTCTTGTCATCAAGGTCTATTACTGAGTGAAATACTTATATCCGATGGCTATGAACCCACAAGCTCAAGGACTATCTTCAAATAGCTTCACTACTATGTTGCTGAAAACATGAAAGACTTTACTACATTCAGTGAATTAGACTGGATGCGTGTATAAAAGCTTCAAGACATTTACTAATTGTGTATTTCAAAGTCAACAAGGCTTGCCTCCTTTGAATGTAGAGAGAATTCTTCTCGATAGAGCCGAAATCTGAACCTTGCTAAAAGAACTTTATAATCGATTTGATGGAGCATAGACTAGGTTTCTCGTGAGAGTTCAAAACATCGTGTGTCATAACAAAGAGATTCATGGACACATTCCACCGATCTCAGCTAATGTTCCTCTAACATAACATTTAGGAAATGTGTGTGTCATAACTCAACTACATTGGTGTCATTTGTAGAGACACAGTAAGAAAATGAGGAGGCAGTAAGAAACGGCGGTCGCTTTAAGAAGAAAAATGAGTTTGCGTCGATAAATCTGGAAATGTCAGGCAACTGGAACATATTCGAGTAAATTTTCTCCAATGGTGGCAATTCTCATCTCTGCATAAGATATATAGCAGGTTGCTTTAATATTTGAAGCATTTTTGTTCGGCGAAATCTGCCTTTACGTGATCATTAGCTCTATCGATAATGCTCTGCGTTACTTGGATAGATTTCAGAGTTTACATTGCTAGGTTTCCAGACGAAGCGAAACATGGTTGTGGCGGTTTCCCTTCAATTTGACGTAAATAATAGAGTATGCTAGTAAAAATATCCCTTAAAATTATACTTGTTCCATCCTGTTAAGATCTATCGATAAACCTAGAATAAAATGTTCAAACTAGAGAAATTCGAAAACCTTAAAAGATTCCAGATCCGATCTCGCAAACTTGTTAAAAATGACATGAGCTCAAATAGCAGTAGTTCCTTCCAAATCACCATGAATGAAGCCATTTAAGCAATCTTCTAGTCCTCAATACTTGCAGACAAAACAAAGAATAAATAAAATTATCGATGCGTTTTCTATACTTACAAGCAATTTCCCTAAAACATATATTACTGTAAATGCGGAAAGAAAGTACCTAGTGTACCACTAAAAATTGTCACACATACAAGTGACGTTACCTTAAGGATCACGTAACCATCTTCTACTCAATCCTCGAATATCGAGTAATCAAATCGCAAACTGGGGTTCGGTTTATCAAGTACTTGGTTGCCATATCTTTATACAGAATATATTGTTTGACCGATCATACGCATACATTACGTGTATGGAACTCTGAAGAAAGTAGAAGTAAATCAGCAAGTATTTTCTAATTAATATAACTTCCTCACCATCTATCGAGTTATCTTTCGTCCATTTGTAGACATAATCTTATATATGTTGTGAGTGTCTCTTTGTTAATATATGTAAGAATGTTTAATTATACTACGTTAACAAAAGTTTTCTGCTTAAAATCTTTTTTCCAGCTGAATGTAGTTTTCCTCTGTCATATCTTGCGGCAACTTTTTAAACTAGAATCTCACCCAAACGATCCAAGCAGCTTAAGGTAAGTAAATTCTAAAAACATTATTTTGAGAATATTGGAATGTACATCCTAATGCAAGAAAGAAATGGATTATTGGTTAACTGAAAATTTGGTTCATTTCGAGTGGCAAACGTCTTTACTGTTTGGTGCATAATACATTAAACAGCGGCTTTCGGGTAGTAAATTATAATTGCATACATATTTACATTGTATTACATATGTATTCTCGTTATCAATATTCTGTAGAATTATACAACTTCAGCATGAGATTATGTAACGCACATAACATACTTTCTTAAGGAAATTATAACAAAATAATGGAAATGTATTTCAATCATGAATCTAAACTTTTCCGAGCACCTGGCACTCTCTAGTCATAGCTACAAAACCTTTCATTTGATGACGTCAGGAAATGTCCTGTCCTCTTTATCAAAATAAACGATAATGTTTCATTGAATGTTCTATCTTCTGAAGATTGGAACAGCTATGTTAAAGGAAATCTAAAAGAAAGATTCAGACATGCAGCGGTTAAGAAATTTAACAACCTTTCACTGTAAAGTGTTGGAACAGCATGTGTAAATTTTTGTTATGAAATTAAAATAGGCAGCACTGTTCTTTCTCAGTTTCTTCCTAACAATACTGGAATTATATTCTAAATGGAACCTCTTGATCAACTGCAGATAAAAATAATCTTTTCCATCTTTATTTCTATACATTTGATGACTAATTCATGTATATTAAAAATAGAACAAATAGTTTAATTCGTTTAATTAAAATTTTATCTTGAAATTACATCCAAATAAATAATGGCGATAGAAGCAAGCATAGCGCTGTAGTTCCTTTTTAATACCTGTGAGATTGTTGGTAAGAAATGGTACTTATGTTGAAGACCAGGTACAAGTGCTTACAACAAGATGAGATACTAGTCAAAGTGATTTAACTTTTACACATTATCATTATATTTCATATATCTTACAAGCTAATATACAACAACAATAATGATAATAACAATAATACTAATAATAATTTCTCTTACTGTAATCGTTGATGTTGTCACGGCGGACAAAATGCTTAACAGCGTTTATTCCGGCTTAACATTCTGAATTCAAATTTCGCAGAGGTCGACTTCGCTTTCATCCCTTCAGGGTCGATAAAATAAGTATCAGTTAAACACTTGCGTCAATTTAATCGATTTTTTTGTGCCAAAATTTGAAACTCTTCTTAAGGCGGCTTACTGGAAGACTCATTAGCTCGCTGGGCAGAATGCTAAGCGGCATTTCGTTTGTCTTTACGTAATGAATTCAAATGCCGCTGAAGCCGAATTTACTTCTCATCCTTTTGTGGTCGATAAAATACGTACTCCTTTCTCGAAATCACTGGATTGAGTCAAAATTTGAAATTATTATTAATATTTAATGTGACGAGCTGCCAAAATTGGTAGCGTGTTAGACAGAAAGACTAGCGGCATTTTTACCGGCTTTTCACGTTCTGGGTTGAAATCCTGATGAAGTCAACTACGTCTTTCATCCTTTCGGGATTGATAAAATTAAATAATTAAGTACTGGTATCACTCGTGTCGACTTATTTCCCTTCGAAATTGTTGGCCTTACGTCTAATTAAAAATAATTATTGGTGGTATTTTAATTGATGTGTTTCAATTATGATTCGAACTTTCTTATTGACACTCTATAGTTATAAATAATTAACCACAAAAGTAGTCACCAAAATCATTTCGTGCTATATAAAATTATATACGATGACTTACATACATATCTATTCTTAATACGTTCCGGTATATTCGAATTGTAAATGTCGATCACTGTTGCTATGACAACGACTTATGAAACATACATACATACAGTTTAAAATATGCCTGAAGGAGGTAGAATGTATAATATGTAATATTTTATGATAATATTGAATAAAGCTCTAGCAAAACATCTGTCGCTAAATTGGACGCCATTTGTGAGTTAATATTATATATATATATATATATATATATATATATATATATATATATATACAGAGAGAGAGAGAGAGAGAGAGAGAGAGACAGACAGACAGACAGAGAGATAGAGATAGATAGTTAGATATATAGATGGATGGATAGATAGATAGATAAATAGATAGATAGAGAGAGAGAGAGAGAGAGAGAGAGAAAGAGTGAGAAAGTGATATATATATATCACTTTCTCACTCTTATATATATATATATATATATATATATATATATATATATATATAGAGAGAGAGAGAGAGAGAGAGAGAGAGATATGAAGAATGTGTGCTTATCATATATTCCTCTTTACCATTGGCATTCAGAAATAGTTTCTGCAGTTGAAAATACGTAAGTGCTTTTGTCGTACTTTTAAAGAGTTTAATAAAATTTCAACCTCTGCTGCATTAAAATCGTCAGAAGCAGCGTATCTACCATCACATGGAAAGTTTCCAGGAACTGTTTAAATGTTATGAGATCTTATATATTTCTTGTGTGTTTTGGCATGATGATAAAGAGAGCAGAGCCAGTTGAGGTAAAATACTTTTGTCTTATGTGTTGTGATATGACGCTACCATGAATTTTGTACAGGACAGGAGACATGGGGAGAGAGCCTTTGCTAAATTTAATGTTCATACAAGCATTATTTGCGAAATGCTGTTGGAATATTATCCACACCATACAAATTATACACCGTCGTTGGTGGGAATAAAGTTTGACGATTCCAACTCTCAAGGCCTCTCATGTCTATTATCTTGTAGTTGATCTCTAGGCTGCTTCAATTTTTATGATATTTTGCTTCGCGTAGGGGAAACCAAAGCAACGAGCAGTATTCACGGTCTGGACGAGTGAGGGTGGAGAAGAGAAGGATACTGGCAAGAGTTTCTCCTGATCGAAAGGTCCTGAAGATCCAGGAGCACAACGTGAGAGCCACGTCGATTTTGTTCTTTGTGTGGACATTCCAGCTTAAATTGTTGTCGGCAGTTACCCCAAGATGTCTAACGGTGTTTGATACCACGCGGTCTTCGCATGAGAGAAGAGCATATGATAGCTTAAGTGCAGCTCCTTTACGGTAGTAAATACTGAAATATATTTTCGTCTAGCTGCATATTGTATTTTCCTTGTCATCGGATAACAACGAGCAGATTCGATTGAAGATCAGTCCAGTCTCCCGCCCTGGCGACGATCTGGTGATTATTTCAAAAGATTTCGTATTTATTGTTGACCATGTTTGTGGCAAGTTTGCTAGATATATATATAGTTAAAACCAAACATTGAGTAAAAGCAAAAGTAAAAAAAACAACAACAACCAATTTTAACGTTTGTCTTTCGGTTACAATTCCGTTCTACCTCAAGAGAGTTTACTCCTTTGTATTTGAGTTTATCAGTTTGTGAAATTTAACACAAGGGTTGCTTCACTGTTTGTAAACGTAAGGAAAATACTAGCATCAGTGGAGTCTATTAGAGAACAGATTTATATTCCGACTATTTTTCCAAATATAACAGAAGTGCTATCCTCACAGGAATAGTTGTCATAAAATTTGTTGCGTAAATACTTCATTTTATTTCTCAGTATAACACTTTTTACTCTATTTCATTTGCCACCTGTTGTCAAACGCATCAAAAAAAGACACAGGATTTTCAAAACGGTGTTATTTTCTACAGCTCTGCAAAAATGAAAATGAAAGAAAAAGCTCGCATTGCAATTTCTTTTTAAAGACATCTAAGATAAAAATCAATTTGACTGTCTAACAAAACCGACAGAGAGACAGACACACAGTCAGATACACACACACACACACACACACACACACACATACATATACACACGCACGTACACACGATCATTTTTATATGTATTTTATACGTGTGTGCGCGCGCGTCTGCGTGTGCATCTTCTCCCGAGTTTATGTACACGCATATATATTTATAGATAGAGAAAAATTGGAAACAACAACTATCTCTCTGGTCTATGTATTGTCTTTCTTTCTCTTCCTTTCCCTTTCCCCACCAAATCTCTTTACACGCACACACTCATATGTATGTATGTATGTATGTATGTATGTATGTATGTATGTATGTAGTATGTATGTATGTATGTATATGTATATATATATATATTATATATATATATATATATATATATATATATATATATATATAGGCGTAGGAGTGGCTGTGTGGTAAGTAGCTTGCTTACAAACCACATGGTTCCAGGTCCAGTCCCTCTGCGTGGCACCTTGGGCAAGGGTCTTCTACCAATGCCTCAGGCCGACCAAATCATTGAGAGTGGATTTGTTAGACGTAAACTGGAAGAAGCTCGTCGTATATATGTATGTATATATATGTATATTTGTATGTGTTTGTATATGTTTCTGTGTCTGTGTTTGTCCTCCACCAACATCGCTTGACAACCGATGCTGGTGTGTTTATGTCTCCGTAACTTAGCGGTTCGGCAAAAGAGACCGATAGAATAAGTACTAGGCTTACAAAGAATAGGTTCTGGGGTCGATTTGCTCGACTAAAGGCGGTGCTTCAGCATGGCCACAGTCAGATGACTGAAACAAGTGAAAGAGTATATAAATATATACTTTATTTAAAAGCAGCAGAAATATCAGAAAAGCTGTTATTCAGAGTTTCACGTTCCCGTTCGACGGACAGTTTTGTTAGAATGGAACAGAAATGACGATATTAAAAAAAAAGATTAGTTTAAATGATACACCTTTGAAAATGGTTTTATTTCATTGGTCCTTTCAACTAACGGCATGCAATAAACAAAATAAATTCAGTATAAATTCATTCTATTGTAAAACCGAAGAAAACCTTAAATCGAAGAGTAGATTCCCAATACATATGGTAAATAATCATATACGAAATATAAGTCAATATATTAAAATTAAAATTTAAAATTTTCAATCTGTATTACATAAATATTTTTTCAGCAGTATATACGCATACTAGACATCTATAATATACATATATACAACAAAATACACAAACGTATGTACATAGTTATATACATATTTACAAATACAGGAGTGGCTGTGTGGTAAGTAGCTTGTTTACCAACCACATGGTTCCGGGTTCAGTCCCACTGTGTGGCAAATGTCTTCTACTATAGCCTCGGGCCGACCAAAGCCTTGTGAGTGGATTTGGTAGACGGAAACTGAAAGAAGCCTGTCGTATATATGCATATATATATATACATGCGTGTGTGTATTTGTGTGTTTGTGTTTGTCCCCCTAGCATTGATTGACAACCGATGCTGGTGTGTTTATGTCCCCGTTACTTAGCGGTTCGGCAAAAGAGACCGATAGAATAAGTACTGGGCTTACAAAAGAATAAGTTCCGGGGTCGAGTTGCTCGATTAAAGGCGGTGCTCCAGCATGGCCGCAGTCAAATGACTGAAACAAGTAAAAGAGTAAAGAGTAAAAGAGATACATATTTACACATACATACAGAGAAAGATGACGAAATATGTGTAACGAACGTACACATAAAATATAATTACATGGACTCAGCATTTCTTTTCTTTTCTTACTTAAAGTATCTTTCCTCTTCCTACTGGATACGTTGCTAGCGCCCTTAACAAATTTCTTTTCTTTTTTTTCTCCTTTTCTTCTTTCTTCTTTTTCCCCCATTTCGCTTTCGCTCGCTAGGTTTTACGTCTCTGTTTCTTTTTCTTTTCCTTTTTCTCTCCCTCCTTCCTACCCTTAAGGTACACTTCCTATTTCTCTCGTCTGTAATAACCCTCCTGTATGTGTATACACTAAGAGGTTTTGTACGCTTGCATGTATGTATACATATATCTATATGTGTGTATTTGTGTATATATTTATGTCTTACATATGTATGTCTAATTATGTATATAACTATGTACATGCATCTGTGTATTTTGGTGTATATATGTATATTATAGATGATCTAGTATGCGTATATACTGCGCGGCTTCGAACCCCAAGATTTCAATTTCGATTCCAGGCAGTGACCTGAATAATAATAATAATAATAATAATAATAATAATAATAATAATAATAATAATAATACGAAGAAGAAGAAGAAGAAGAAGAAGAAGAAGAAGAAGAAGAAGAAGAAGAAGAAGAAGAAGAAGAAGAAGAAGAACAACAACAACAACAACAACAACAACAACAATAACAACAACAACAACAACGAAAAATACCTTAGGAATGAGAACCCGGGTTCGAAATATCCTGGAAGGGTATATCAGCTGGGGGGGGGGGCGGGTATATCAGACGAAACGTTTTACATAATTCTTCATCTCTTATATATAGTACTGTTTCAACCACAGTACTAGTTTCTTTGAAGTCTGGTGCTTATTCCATCGGGTTCTTTTGCCGAACTGCTAAGTTACAGGGACGTAAACACACCGACAGCGATTGTCGAGTGATGGGGAGGGCGGAACAAACACAGACCTAAAGACATACACATAAATATGATGCAGAATGTAGATAATATGGCAACTGATGGCGTGTCTCAATGAAAAGAGGAGAGGAAATAAAAAAAAGGAAACTTAATATCAGAAAAGATAATTTACAACTTATGAGGAAATTCTGATCTTTGTTAGCACGTAATAGCCGCGCGTTTCATTTCTTATAAAGAATTTGAAAATCACTCTTACGTTTGTACTTTGTACGCAACAATTCAAGCAGCTCATTCTCCCATGATTTTCAGATACTCAATTGCTTGCTTCGCCTCCTTCTCTTTCTCTCTGTCTCTATGCCTCCCTGTCTCTGTCTTTGTTGCTGTCTCTCCCAACCTCTCTCTCTCTCTCTCTCTCTCTCTCTCGCTGCACTCATACAAACACACTGAATATATATTTATACTAAGCACTATATAGTAGACTATGTTTTTCTTTTTGCTGTAAAGACATTTTCCGTAAAGACTTCCAACAATAAGTGATAAGCATCTATACTCCTTATAGCGCATAAAAGAAGTTATCACATACATGCGCATCACAAAATGGTTAACGAGGTCAATAAAATTGCAGCAACCTCATCAAATCAGGCTAGTCAACATAGTGCCTCGGGGCTGCGGGTATGTCATCTACAATACGGCATTAACGGGCTCGCGCGCACAAATACACACATACACACAGACTTTAAATCTTAGTGAGCATAAAAAATCTGGTTGTGTGACTCCCTGTCCGAGTTTACGATAGGAATTGAGCAACTTAATGAATTTTAAGCATCACCTACCACGGCCAATTGTTAGGACATTGGTTATAGCCGACACATTCAGTTTTATATTACAGTGGAGGCCCAGTGGTTAGAGCAGCGGACTCGTGGTCATAGGATCGCGGTTTCGATTCCCAGACCGGGCGTTGTGAGTGTTTATTGAGCGAAAACACCTAAAACTCCACGAGGCTCCGGCAGGGGATGGTGGTGATCCCTGCTGTACTCTTTCACCACAAATTTCTCTCACTCTTACTTCCTGTTTCTGTTGTACCTGTATTTCAAAGAGCCGGCCTTGTCACTCTTTGTGTCACGCTGAATATCCCCGAGAACTACGTTAAGGGTACACGTGTCTGTGGAGAGCTCAGCCACTTACACGTTAATTTCACGAGCAGGCTGTTCCGTTGATTCGGATCAACCGGAACCCTCGTCGTCGTAACCGACGGAGTGCTTCCCCTATAATATTACATCATGCAGATTGCATTTCCTAGTCGCGTTTCCTTACTATCTAAAATTCAATTTCCAGTGATATCGACTTTATTTCTAAATATCTGGCACCGATGAAATAAATACCTGCTTAGAATGAATTACACATGAACCATTCACCAAAATTTGCTTCTGGATTAAACGAATTGATTTTAAAGTTATGTGAATGATTGATTTTATTTTCAATATATCTTTAAGCGAGAATAATTGAGTCTCACAGACTTAGCTGAACAAAAATAAGAAAAAGTAACCTTTAAGTCACATGGTTTCAAAAGTTTCGAACGCCAAGAATTCTTTAGTAAATCTTATGCAGTATACCTTAACTACCTTTACCAGATATATTGATATATATTTGATTCTTTTTATACCATTTCACAAAATATTGAAAAATTATTATAAAAGAAAATGAAAATTTGCCTATTATTTATTCTTATCAAAAACTGAATCTTAGATATTTTCCCAACGTATAAAATATACTGTTTACATTGCAAGATTTTCATATTAAACAAAGTGAAAACAAAAACCAAAACCAAAAAAGAAAAATGATCATGCAAAATTAAATCAAACTGAAAGGATAATCAATAAGATAAATAAACAAATGTACGTACTATATTAACTAAAACTAAATATAAATCAAATATAATAACTTCTGACTTCTGAATATAAATCTAATCTGTGTTTATACGATAGCGCTCTTATTTAAGAGTAGTTGTGTTAGAGGCGGCAAGCCAGCGGAATCGTTACCACGCTAGGCAAAATGCTTCCCAACATTTCGTCCGTCTTTACGTTCTGAGTTCAAACGCTGCTGAGGTCAACTTCAACTTTCTCTCATCTTTTCGGGGTCGGAGAAAAATAAGTCCTAGTTAATCATTGGGATCGATGTAATCAACTTATTTCCTTCCGCGAAATTGCTGGTCTTCTGCCAAAATTTGAAATCAATATTAGTAGCGTTCTGTTTATATATATATATATATATATATATAATATATATATATATATATAAATATATTGACACTTCCCAATTTACACACAACGCCTTATCTCCTTGATAAGTGATAGATGTAGACTTACGAACGGAACTGTTAACAGTTCGTATCATGTCGGCAGGCTTTACTCTGTCACGTAAATGTACGCAGTGATTCATTACCTGTAGTTGTAAATAGAGCTACTTATACAGTTTATTACTGCAAACAGTAAGTGAATTGTACTTTGTTAAATTGCAGGTTTGAGTTCAGAGTCTATTTTGAAGTCACGTTTGTCAAAGGATTACTTTCAGTTAGTCCATAATAAGAGGATACTGTTTTCAAGTTGTATCCTTACACTGTCATTGGTGTTTAGAAATCACTTCAGTTAGCTACATAAATATCTATAAAGAATTTTTGTTCGAAAGTATCAACCGCAGTACAGACTCTTATAAATACTTTTAAACAAACTGCTTTAGGGTGACTAAAAGGACATAAGAGAAAACAGGATTCTGAGAAGGTAACTGCAGTGAAGTATTATCAAGTTAGGCAATCGTATATTTAATGACATACACAACTTAGCAAGATATAGGAAATAACAAGATCAAAATACGAGACGAACCAAGCTAGAAAGAAATGCTCGATGTTCGTTCTTCAGCTAGTAAGTTAATGTGTAACACTAATGAGCTCTGGTTGCTTCTGATGCATTATATATAAGAACATCACTGACACGTTGAATATGTAAGCCCCATGGATTGCTTTAATTATTCTCTGGGATACATATATGCAGTATTATAAATTACCAATTACTACAGAAATTCCATTGATGTTAGGTTATCTAGAATGAGCAAAGCAAATGATAATTTTGAAAAGATTTCATCTTTGTTAATAATGTAAATATGTAATGACAGAGATATATAATTTCATTAGAATATATAAATAGAGTAGGCGTATGAAACATCAGTAATATTGTAGGTCACAAGATTTTAATGGATATTTTCAAAGAACGTTTTTTCATCAGAATCTACTAATGACTCTTAATAACCTCTACATTGTAACGTAAAATATGAAAGTTCACATTTTACTACTTCTAGACTGCTTAGGCTAAATATGTATTGTTCAGTCATAACACATCATTTCTATTATCTTTCAACATGATGTGCTCGTCGCTTGCAACAATGTTACTGATGTTCGCTGGTGTGCAGTTCTTGCACGCTTCTATTTAAAATAATTAATTGTACAAAGCTGAGATTCATTACTTATGCAGCATTGGTTAACGTATAAGAGTAAACTGAGAATAGGCACTAATAGTTATGATTAATATATGCATGTGTATTGTGTAAATATATGAGAAGAAGAGAGAGCAAATTGGTGATACACAAAATTGTGAAACCAATGCGCTTAGCAGAGCATTCCATCTGTATTTAATAACTGTAAAACTACACAGTTTACTCAAAGAACTAAAGTTTCATACATGCACTTATCAATTTATGAAACTTTGGAAAGTGGCATGCACAAAAACTATGATTATATATGCGTGTGAGTATATAGATAGATAGATAAAAAGAGAGAGAGAGAGAGAGAGATCGACACATGCATGCATACATAGGACAGGATAGGATAGGATAAAGCAAGAATTTTTCACATAAAACGTTATGTAATACAACCAGTAAGATTAGGCTTGAGTTTGAATGCATTACATAAATGTGTAATCTTGGGTCTCATAGAAGAAAACATTCTTCAATCAAGATTGCTAGCTTACACTTCTGTTCATTCAGCAAACTATTTGCAGTATGAATTAAACATACAAATCCTGTATTGATTCTTTTTTTTTCTTTCTCGTCATTCTAAAACACTCATAAATTTGCAGAAATTAGAAAATTACTACAAGTAGTGCAAAATTTGAAATTATCTGATGTCATTATTCAAAGCATGTCATTCTGGTGACATACAACTAAGCTCTCAGCAAACTACATTCGTGATTTTTATACGAAATAGCAATGAATTGGAAATGGGTATTAATCCCACCATGTGGATTCCAATGCTTTCGTGGATAAGATTTTGCTCTCACTTTTGATCAATCATAATTGCTGTGCTTGGTTATTTGTACAATTGCATGAGGCTCACTAATTCTCATCTCCTTATACACGAATAAGAAATAAGAATGAATATGGAAAACGTCGGCGTTGTAGAGCCAAATTAAGTGAAAAGAGACGACAAGAAATGTTGTCTTTATAATTGAGATCAAAATAGTCTGAGAAAAGAGCTTTCAGATGCTATGAAAAGTGTTTTTATTTTTTAAGAATGATGCTCTCTAATTTTTTTATTATTGATATTTTTGTTGTTACCAAGTAATTAATCTTTCATTGTGAAAGTGGTGATAGCCATGCATTTCCGATGTACAGAATTTGCTTTAGCAGGTCAAATGAACGTGAATCTAGGTTGTGATCTGACGTTAGATACAAGCATAACGCTTGTTCCCGTATTCATTAATAATATTTTGATGTAACATATATATATGAATATCTATCTATTTATCACTCTCTCTTTCACTCTCTGTCTCACTCTCCCTATATATATATATATATATATAATATATATATATATATACACACACGTACATACATAGATACATACATACATACATACATACATACATACATACATACATACATACATACGTAAGGATCTTACCCAGATTGACCATTTAAAATTATCAGGCTGAAGCCAAAAGTGTGGGGGTGAGAGAAGAGGGATAGGGATAAATTAGAAAAACAAATTACAGATAACTGCATGTGTGTGTGTGTGTATATATAGATAGAGATGGGGGAGATAATGAGGTGATATTGATATATATATATATATATATATATATATATATATATATATATATATATATATATGCGCATTTGTATATGTGCGCGTGTCTGTGTATACCCACAAAGACATACATTAACGTACACCTATATACATGCGTCAAAACATCTATAACTATACAAACATTTAAACATAAACGCATACCTATACGCACACTACAAGCAGAGATAACAACAAATATACATACAGTTAACGACAAATATATATACAGTTAAAAACATAGACACTACCTGTTTAATGGCTAGGTCTTCGGTGACTAGACTGGCCACCTCATAAACTTTCTTGACGAGGAGAGCAGTTGTTGGATACCCTGCACGACAAAATATAGAACACATTAAAGGGCGGAAGAACTAATGAGTAGCCAATGGCCATCGAAAAATGTGTGCATATTTCTCTATAGTGTATATACATTTTTATTTTTATTATATTTTAAGATTTTATGTTTTATATACATACATGTGTATATAGGTGTGCTTTTCTATATTTATCTTATATATTATTGATATTCCTTTTAATATATTTTAAAAATTATATGAGTATAGCAGCTTGGAACACACAGAAAAAGCATCCGGAGCGCAAAACCATTGCTGGTCGTTTGGAGATAAGGTTACCAGATTCTGATCAGCTGAATGAAATAATTAGCGAGTACACCTTCTTGTGGAACGGTAAATCTGAGAAGAAAAATGGAATCTGGTGTGAGTTTGGCTATTAATAATGAAATTGTATATAAAATAGAATCCTTGCGAAATGGAATTAAGGACGGTCCTATGTTATTACAAATCCCAATTGACCTACAAAAATATGCTACACTCATAAGTTCATACACACCAACTTCTAGTTCTGGGATGCATCTAAAGATTAACTTAATTCCGATTTACGAATATTACTGAAATGATTTCTCAATCAAAATACATTTTTTTCTTTTAAATGATTTTAATGCACATGTTGGATCAGATACCACTCTTGGCCAAATATTCTTGGTAAGCATGTTCCAGATAAAATGAACTCAAATGGATCCCTACTATCTTTGAGCAGTGAGTTTGGACTTTCTGTCACCAATACAGTTTTTCAACAGTCCAATGAAAACAGAATAACTTGATATCACTCTAGATCACCTCATCTTCACTTCATTGACTAAGTAATTGTCCGAACCCGCGATAGAAACGATGTTAACACGGTTTGTTTTCTCCATAGGGTAGAATGCTGTTCTCACCATGTTATCGTTTGCAGTAAAATAAAAATGAGAACAAAGCTGGTCATAAAATAATTTCGTAAAAAACTTATAAGGAGACGTGATATTTCAAAACTCAAACTAGATAACAGGTATATTCTCGCTCAAACACTTGATGCAAAATTACATAATGTTAAAATCACGGAAAATTTAGAAGAATCATAGAGTCAACATAGAGATACTATTTATCCAGAGTCCTTGGTTTATATATGAACTGCTTCAAGAAATATACAGTCTTCACAAAAAATAGATTACAAATAAGATTACTGCTAGAACGAAAAAGCTTTACAAGTCTACTAAAAGCTCTGTTCAAAATAAACTCCGAAAAATAACTCTTCCTCAAGAATTTAAAGATGTAACGTTTGTTCGTCTATATGAGTATAAATGTAATGGATGTGAATGTGACAATCATCATGGCTTATCGCTGCTTTCTATTGCAGGAAAAAGTAATCTTAAACGGAATTAAACGGAATAATCTAAAGTATTAACACTGGCTTAGTCACCTCTGTCTATCTAGAGAGTCAGCGTGGATTTAGGTCAGGTCGAGTTACAGTGGCTATTCAGCTTGCGACAAGATAAAGAGAAGGCTCTGGAGTATAATGCTTTGTATGTCGGCAGGCTTTTTGGAAAGCACTACCAATACTCATGATTCCCGATCAAACGCTAAATGTGTTCTTACATAAATACATGAAAGTATCCGTTCTCTCAAATTGCTGTCAATCTCAGCCTTTAGATGATAAAAATAGTACAAAAAAAAGACTGTATTCTGGTACCAGTATTATTTGCACTATTTCTTTTATAGTTATGCTGAATTTTGCGGTACTTTTTGGTGATCTCACCCAACTACAAAAGTCTTGTCTAACCCTCAATAAAACAAACAA
>NC_043004.1:19242956-19265456 GCF_006345805.1 Octopus sinensis
ATACAAAATGCAATTTATAAGTGCAAAATAATGCATCAAGTTGCCGTTTGAAAATCATATCCGTCATTGGAATTTAAAAGCGGAAAATTCAGAATATTCATACAAGTAAGTTACAAACATACATGTATATTTACACACGCATACACATAAATATATATAAAGAAGCCTTCAACATCATCACCCAAAACCTCCCCATCCTCACAGCAGACAAAACAATGAACGAAATTTTAAGCTCATATAAAATTATAAAAAGCAAAAAGCAACCGAAGTCACTGAAAAGATTACTAACCAGCGCTAGACTTTACCCACTAACTACTTAGCCAAAAGTGACAAAATGTGGACGTTCCAACTGTGGAACATGCCCCCACCTTCTGGAGGGTTCAGAATTTCAATTCAAACAAGGAGAAAAATTTAAGATCAAGTCAAATTTCACCTGCGCCTCGGCAAATGTAATCTATGTCATGACATGCATAGGATGCGGTAAACTCTATATTGGACAAACAGGAATTTCGCTCCGTCAAAGAATCACCATTCACAAAGAGCAAATCTGCCACCCACAATACAGACAGTTAAAGGTGAGTGAACACATAGAAAGATGTGCCAGGAATCTTAATCCCAATTTCCAAATATTTCCCTTTTACCAATGCTCACAGAACACCACAATGCAACAAAGGTTGAATAAAGAATCATTTTTCATCAACAAATTTCTCCCCCAAGTAAATGTGAACACACAACTCAATACAGAACACCATTAACTCTTCAATTTAAATCACTAAACCCTATACACTTTCTACATCACTCACATTTCTAATTCCTGAACTACTTACCTCCCTTACAAATAATCTCTTTTCTCAGGAACTATTAGACCTGACACCGTTTACTAACCGGTGTTGTTCAAACGATGAATAGCTAACGCGAAAACCAATTGGTTCGTTTCAGTCTCTTACCTTATTATTATTATTATTATTAACTTCTTATAATCATCAATAATAAGGACTTTTTGACTAGTAATACTCTAAATGTATATATTTGTCACTACCTGTCATAAATAGCCTTTTTATATCTACAATATGCATTTTCGTTGATTTTCTATATTTTAACCTTACATTTCCACGTGTATTTTATATTTTTTTCAAAACACATTTCTACTATATATATATATATATATATATATATATATATATATATATATATATATATATATATATATATATGCATATAAACATACACACACATACACATCCATTGACATACACATATATGCTATATAAATTAAAATTATAATGCTTGCAAGAAAAGAGGCTATACACGTAGTAAAGTCATACACTCTAACACAATTATATTACGCAATACGGCAATACCGAAGTACAATTTACGGTGTGTTACTAGTGTATATTATCAACAGTAAACATAGTTATCGTATTGGTCAGAGGATTACAGACTACACATACTCAATTACCATAAAAGAAATATATTTTAAACCTGTTACGTAATGCGAAATGGTCTCTATCTGTATTTCATATATTTCACACCCAAACACACACACACACACGGTTATTTATTATTGACTCTAACTTATTAATGTCCTTACTTTTAAAATACTTCGATTCACTTAGATCTTGCAAATAATTATATGTATGTGTGTGTATGTATGTATATGTATATATATATATATATACCGGAGTAAACACATAAATGTGAAACAAGGTGGAAAAAAGAGTACTCAAATACCAGTGGTAGAGTAATATGCTTTATTTTAAGCAGCAGAAAATTCAACAAAATCTGTTACTCTGAGTTTCTCGTTGCCGTTCATCAGACAGTTTTTGCTAGAATGGAACTGATATATCAATTCAATCTATACTCTTACAAACGCTACACCTTTAAAAAGAAATGGACTTGTTTGATTGGCCCTTTAGAAAAAACGGTCAATCTTCGAGCGATAAACAAAAAGGTCAAAGATATATGTATATATATATATATAAAACTTATAAAAATTATAAAATCCGAGGAAAAAACCTATTGACGTTAATGAAGACAGTGCAAATTAATGCATAGAAATTAAACCTGTTATAAATACTGCAATACATATTTATATTAAAATCTACATATATATATCAACATACACAAAAGGATGCGCGTAAACGCCATACATACATATACAGACGTATGAATATAAATCTAAATATACACATAAAAGCATGTGTACATATATTCACACAAACCGTCTCGCACGCAAGCTAAAATTCATCTATGTAGCAATTCTCATATACTGAGCAAGGAGGGGAAACGAAAGAAAGGGAGAGAGAGAGAAAGGAACGAAGGAGGGGTGGGGAAAAAACGAAATAAGAAAAAATTATGTATACGAGCAGTGTAACGGTATTATTGGCATATATAAAGACCAGTATACATACACAAGTTTGAATGGATACAGTCGTGTATATGTGTGCTTAAGCACAAACATACTTTCACTTACACATACACAGATACGCATGCTTACAAATACATATGCTTTGCTATACACATACTTATATAAACATTCTAATTTTGACAACATTGTTTTTTTAAAAAAACATTGCTTTTAAAAATGGGTGCATTAATAAAAATATATACGAAAGACATATAAAATAAAATAAAATATAACATCCTATTTTGGGTCATTTATAAATAATCAAGGTAATCCTATGCAATACAATAACATGAAAACAAAGTTTGTAGGTTTTTCCTAATATATATGTAGAAACATAAGACTTTGCTATACGGATTAAGATCCGCATAGCTTGGAAACAAAAACAAAATCAAAATCCATCGTAGCGCTCATCATTCAAGAGTCAAAATCAAAATCAAAAATACAAAATATATACTCTATCCATATGGTATATTTATATTCGACATTTTAAATTTAGCCGCGTGCCTACATAAGTTCATTAGCTCACTTCTTTGATTCAAATTTGCACTGTCTTCATTAACGTCAATAGGTTTTTTCCTCGGATTTTATAATTTTTATAAGTTTTTTATATATATATACATATATTTTTGACCTTTTTGTTTATCGCTCGAAGATTGACCGTTTTTTCTAAAGGGCCAATCAAACAAGTCCATTTCTTTTTAAAGGTGTAGCGTTTGTAAGAGTATAGATTGAATTGATATATCAGTTCCATTCTAGCAAAAACTGTCTCTTCGCAGTTGGGGGGCGGTAAGGACAATTATTGAAGCAGAAACGCCTCTTTTTACCAAACAATAAGCCCTTTCCTTTAGTGATATGTCAACTTTGGAGAAATCTTGATTCTTGATGTTATTTCCCTTTTTCCTACTGAGTTGTTTTCAGTTGCCATTTGGTAATCATGATCTATCCTCTGGGGACAGAGATAATTTCAATATATCAAGGCTTGATATGCCTGTATTTGCCTACATATATACTAGACTGAGTACCTAGTGAAATGTACAAGCATTAACTAGATTTTCCTCTACGAATAATCAAGGCTGAAAATAAACCATGTTGAATTAGATTATTTCTGATAATTTTGCGATTTATTGTCCATTTTATTAACTTGAGACTCTCTCTATGTAATCCAGAAATACAATAAAGTCTCTTGGTAGACCACATTTATGGCTTGGTTATTTGGGCTTAGCCTTTTGTATTGATGTTTAGCTTTGGGCTTAGCCTTTTGTATGGATGTTTAGCTATCCCCATAGACCTGATGTGGTTGTGATTTTCTCTATCAGACTCACGATTATAATCCTGTCCTATAACTCTCATTATCATTTCATTAACACATTTTATCTATTTTTCAATTGCTACATCTTATCTTGTTTCTCTCTAGAAATCTGTTGTCAAGTTTTAGAGCAGACACAGACGCATGATTACAGACCTATATGAGCGATTTTACTATATTTATTTTTAATTATTTAACACAGATTAATTACCCGTTATTTTTATGGAGCTAAAATTAAAACAAAATTTACGCAGACCGAATTTATTTATATATAATGTTACAGAGGTTTTACTGCATTTTATCTTTAACAAGACGATACACTGAATAAAAAATCATGCAACGAGTATAAAAAATATTTTTTCAAGAAAATTAATGAAAAAGTATCTCACATTATATTGATTTAATTTGAATTCCTAGCTTCATAAAAACTGAGAACCTTTTACTCAAAATTGGCATCAAATATTAGCGTTCAACATTTTTTTATACAAACTTAAAATTCAAATTTAAAATTCTTCTGATCTCTACAGAAACTTTGTAATTCTCATAAACAAAATTACTTTCTTAAAAAAGAAAAAGAAACACTTCAGCTCGTTGTAGAAATATGTCTTTATGGGCTCCTACTAAAACTCGAGGTTTTAAAATTCGCCATGAATATTTTCTGATCCTGCTAAAGAGTTTATGCATCCCTTAAAAATCTTTTAAATTTTTGTATTCTTGCCAAAAATTATCTACCTCAATGCAACCGTTATACGTCTAATAAAAACCATTAAATTAGTAAAATATTATCAAGTACCAGATAAAATTTATATCGTAAACCTTGAATAATTAAAACAGAATTTTAATTGGGTGAGGCAATAGTGTGAGCCCCTATGGTCGAAAAGGATGTTTGTTTCCGTTTATTTTTTACAGTTAATTCTGAATCTGGTTTTAAGGGTTTTTTTTAGAACGCTTCATTCTTGGGTTTCTGAGCGAACACGCACGCACGCATGATTTCAGACATAAATACGTGACAACTTTTATGTATATGGATTAGTAATATTGTTCTATAAGAAAAAAAAAGATAATGTTATACAAGTTCTACTTTTGCTTCTTTTACGAGAATACAACAGCTGGCATGTGACAATTTTTATTCTGTGAAAGAAAACAGAACAAATAATATTGAAGCTTCTTTTACTACTTGCAAATATATATTTGTTCATCCAAGCGTAGATGCATACTTATATAGACAGAAAGATTGATTGATAGATAGGTAGAGAGATTTATATTTTTGCATCTATGTGCCTATGTGTGTATATGTACGTATACACACAAACACACACACACACGCGCGGATAACCAAATATAATTGTTCTTGTCACAGGTTATTCATTGTTATTAATATAGGATTTTTTTCATCATTTCCATACACTACTTTGTTCCCATTGTTTCCAGTTCTTTTTAGTTTCCGCTACTGTTCTTTGTTCTCTTAAACCACAGTAAACTGTTAGTTGTTTACCGCATCTCTTCAATTTCATTAATTTTTTTATTCCGTATCAACTATTTAATAATTTATCTATCTACCTATCAATCAACGTGCTTGTACATATGCGCATACAAAATATATGTACGTATGTATGTACGCACATACATATATGTAGATGCGTGCATATATATGTGTGTAGCGGTGAAATAGTTTTTCTTTGATATATGTGTGTGTTTCTAGTTATCTATTTTATACCTATCTACCAATTATTTATGTATCACCACTGTATCTATCTATCAATCAATCTATCTATCTATCTATCTATCTATCATCCTCTCTGTCTATCTTATTCTCTTTGCCTACAAGCTTCTCTTCATTACTTGTAGTATATTTGAAAACATTTGGATAGGTCTGCTACAAGGACTGCCAAAACATTCTTTTTAATAACAACAATCAATTAAGAGATATTTACACATATTTAGACACGGATTATTATTATTATTTTGCTTAAGGCGGTGAGCTGGCAGAATCGTAAGCGCGACCGGCAAATTGCTTAACGGTATTTGATCCGTCTTTAAGTCCTGAGCTCAAATTTCGTCATGGTTCACTTTGTTTTTCATCCAATCGGGGTCCATAAATAAGTACCAGTTGGATACTAGGATCGACGTAATCGGCTTACACTTCTTCCGACCTTTCTTCGAAATTGCTGGCCTTGTGCCCAAATATGAAACTATTATTACTATTGTTATTGATGAGCCACAAGAACTAAATAAGGACAATTTAAAAGTTCTTTCAAAATATAAACCAGAGTATTGACGTGTACTGCTGTGGACGTCTTCATGCATTTAATTGCCTCATTTATTTATTGCGTGAAATTTTTGTACTATTTTTGCAGCTGGTAGAGAAAGCATGGGATATTAAGAAAGGGTGAATCACGATATGTATTTGACAGTTCCTAGATGACTAAGTTAGAATGCCCGCTGATATAATTACATGTAGGTCTCATCTGAATTAGATTGTGTCGAACTGTTTCCCTGTTTAAGAATGACAGTGATGCGTTAATAGTCAATACAGTTTAGAAGCAATTGAAATGTCATTTTTGGGATCTATCTTGCCGTAGGTGTCAGCTGATAGGTTCAATATCTCACTGCAATTTGTAAGAGTTACTGTATTATTACCGAATGTTTCGAGATCGTGTAGTGCTGAGTTAAAATCTATGTTTTAACATGGACAAGTTAAATAAACCATGTTCCAGAATATTCTACTCTGAAAATTCTTGTAATGTTTTGAAGACGGATTTTGCAAGAATATATCTACATCTTAATTCTGATTCTTTACATTTTGCGTAAAGTAGTTTTGGCAATGATCAGTTACAGAATCTAATCAACAGGTGTAGAAGCTGCAAGTGCGTAGGTTAGCGTAGACAAACACTCCATGTTTAATGTATCATGATGTCTTTGTCTACAACGGGCAATACCAAAGCCAACGTGATAAAGTATAATTGAATATATCATTTAAACATATCTTGATGAATTGTAAAAATAACCATGTTTGCGCTTTTGAAATCGATTCCCTTCTTTAATTTATTAGAATATCACTGCAATTAAAATATGTCTTATTTCTGTTGCAGGGACTGATTGTCTCAGTATTGTTTTGTTACATGAATGGAGAGGTAAGTAACTACTTTCTAAAATACATGATATTGGTTACTATGACAAGAACTAGTGAAATTTCTTCTTCTATTTACTATTTTTGTTGTTCAGTTCTAAGTCAGCTCTGACCGAGCAAGCCTATAATCAAAACCATTCCAGTTTTGACCATCGCGTTACGTTTGGGCTATATTGCTCTCCATTATCCGTAGATAAGATGATAAATCACTAATGTCTCAGCCGAAAGTTAGTAACAGATGTGAAGTGAAATAACCTCAATCAAAAGACAAAATGAGACTGAGGTATGATACTCATTGATGGTAGAATCTATTAATCACGGGCAGCTGGTTTCAAAGCCATGTTATATATATATATATATATGTATGTATATATATATACACATACATGTATATATACATACGTATGTATGTATATATATATATATATATATATGTATGTATATATATATATGTATGTATGTATATATATATGTATATATATATATATATGTATATATATATATATATGTATATATATATATGTATATATATATATGTATATATATATATATAATGTATATATATATGTATATATATATATATATATATATGTATATATATATATATATATATTTATTTTCATATATATATATATATATATATATGTATATATATATATATGTATATATATATATATATATTTATTTATATATATATGTATATATATATATATAATTATATGAACTTCATCATTGCTATTGATTCTGTCAATAATAATACAATGCGTCGTACAGATAAGGAACCACTAACGTACCCCTCCACCCTGATGTTAATAACACCTAAATATCTAAAATAAACTTCGCACCCTTTAGGAATTATTATACACAATAGATAATACAGTCGTATATATAATATGACTGAGATACAGATGTAACGGTCACAGCTTTACCATGGATGGTCTTGTGTCTGAAAGACAAAGAAATATATAGCAGCATTATATAAGATACCTGAAAATAAAGACGTTTTTCAAAGGTATATATTCATAATTCTAAGGATGCCTATTTTATTCTCCAGTAACTGTTTTTATTTTCATTATAAACTACGATGTAGACGTTGCAGCGCTTTACGTTCTGAGTTCGAATCCATCCAAGATCACCTTTGTCTTTCATTTATACAGGATGAAAGAAATAAAGTAACCTTTCAATTGATATAATTGAGTAAACCCTCTCCCAAAATCTTTGGTCTTGCCTATGCTAAAAACAATCATTAGCTATTCTTGACAGAATCTTTACCTCGTGGGACAAATTTCTTCTTGTTCTTTACGGTCTGGTTGAAAATTCGCCGCGATCAACGTTGCCTTTCATCTTACAAAGTTTCGATATCACTAACATCAGAAATTACTATTAATTATGATATCTGCGACATCACAGTTGATCAAGGCTCGAGGAATATAGTGAGAGCCTTCATCAACAACAATGATCCAAATATAGAACTTACTGATGGATTCTCTATCAGTCTTGACAATGAGCATTGATTAACTTAATTGCTTCTTGTGAAATTCACGAGAAGTTTGCAGACAAGCATAGTATGAACGTAATAGGCCAAATTTGCGTAACAAAATATGACAAGGCTGAATCTATGAATTAGATGAAGAATAAACAGTGAAAGAGGCAAGAATCGCCCCCAGTGCTAAAACGTCATTTATTAATCCCGAAGGGTTAATATGCGTAGTTGACCACGGTGGGAAATGAACTCAGAGCCTAAGCAAGTCTGAACGGAAACCACTATGCATCTTAACAGACTCTCACGAGTTTTCGAATTCTCCGACAACATTTATTTACAATTGTATTAAGCTTTTATTCTCAAATGAAACTTTCATGACCTTTAAAGTTAACAGGCAGGTTGGTAGCTACATAGGTAAATTCAGTTTCGAATCCTATCTGCAACCATTTATTTTAGTTGCATCTCTAATACTGTTTGGAAATATAGTGTTGTTTTACAACATTCCAATTTAATCGTTCCATGAAAACAGTCTCTCTCTCTATATATATATAATCAATAATAACAAAGGGTAAAATTAATTAATTAAGAAGTAATCAATAATTTCACCAAGTAGAATTCGGCATGAAAACAGGACCATATCATGGTAAACTTAAGTAATACTTAATAAATAGGGTCCAGCAAAGATTTACTTTACCACATACCGAAGTTTAGAAATAGCAGCCAAAAAACGTGTGATTGTTTTCAAGTATTTTGGTTTTTTCTGGGAGTCCCTTTTTAAAGTAGAAGAAATAGCTAACGTTTTTTGGCTGCTATTTCTAAACTTCGGTATGTGATAAAGCAAATCTTTGCTGAACCCTATTTATTAAGTATTTATTAAGTATATATATATATATATATATATATGTGTGTGTGTGTGTGTGTGGTGTAAGTATATTATATATAAATTATATATATATATATGTACTTCATATTTATATATTATATATGTATATATACATATATATATATATATATACATACATACATACACACACACACACACACACACACACACATATATATATATATTATATATATATATATATATATATATACACACTTTTTATGGCTATATACGTGTACGTTTCCATGCTATTTTTGAAAATTAATGTGACCCCCCCTCCAGAAAGGTTGATGGAAAGCCATATATCAAAGATATTGATTTTTACCTTCGATATTTCGATATAAACCACATGACAAAAGAATCACGAACAATGATTTTCCTAAACTTTCGAGACAAGAGAAACAGAGAATGTCTTAGAGATTCATGGTTTCATTTACCGATATAAAAATATGGGCAAAAGTAAAATGATCTTACGGTAAATTTCTTCTACATCAATATACTTTAGGCGGATTCTTTAGAGAAACAAATGAAATCAATAAATAGAAGGAATATATCATAAGCTTTTTATGATCAATATACATACATATGCGTGTGCGTGTATGTATATATTCGTTCACTGTTTACCTGTTTCATTTATTGAACTGTAATCATTACTAAGGCAACGTCTTGACGTGGTTTTAGTCTATCAATTCGCCTCTAGCACTTTCTTTTGAGTCTCGCACTTTTTATACTGGTTTAATTTTTAGTCAACAATCAGCTTACTGGTTTGTAATTAAACTTACAAAGGTTAGTAACAAACATATATACACACGCACACTCCTACATAACGGGTTTCATCACAGTTTTCGGCCATTAAATTCGCTCGAAACTATAGTAGAAGATATCGTGGCGTTAAAGCCGAATGCACATGGATGCGACGCGAAGTTCTTAAACACACATCTATGTTTATGACTTATTCTATAGTGTGAACGTTGTTCAATAATTCATAGTATTAGACATGTTTCATAACCTTACATTATTACATAACCCACGCCATTTCTTCAGGCAACATTGGGTTTATATACATGTATGTGGATTATTATATATATTAGGTCGGCCACTAAATTCCCACCGTTTTTTTTTAAATTTAAATTTCTTAAAAGGGTTAATAAAAAATAACAACTAATTAATAATGTATTCACTTTTGTTGTTTACAACTTCTTCCCAACGTTCAACAAGATATTCAATACCTCGTTGGTAGAAATCCCCCGATTTCGTCTTGAATAATTGATCCAGCAAAGCTCTCAATTCTGCATCAGTATTGAACGAAACTCCGCGCATAGCATTTGAAAGAGGTGGAAATCTGTTGGTGCCGAACCAGGAGAGTACGGCGGATGTGGCAGCATTTCCCAGTCATGCGTTTGAATGGCTTCCTTGGTCATATTGGCGATATGAGGGCGGGCGTTGCCGTGCAGCAGATCAACTCCATGCTGCCGATTAGGTCTTCTCTCTTGAATACCCATGCTGAGTCGTTCCATCTGTTGAACATAGAGTTCCGCGTTGACCGTTTGATTCCGTTCAAGCAATCCATAGTGAATAGTCCCTTCCCAGTCCCACCATACGCACAACATCGTTTTACGCGGATAAAGATCTTGTTTCACGCGCAGTGTGGCTTGTTTACCGGTGCTAAGCCATTCCTTGCGGTGCTTCATATTGATGTACAGGCACCATTTTTCGTCGCCAATAACGATTCGGTAAAGAAATCATTGCCTGTGTCCACCACTTGAGCGTCGACGAGCAAACAAACCAGCGGAGATTGTGGCTCGTTGATTTTTGTTCTTGTCCCTTAAAGCAAGCAGAACCCATGCCCCATACTTGTGAACCTTTCCCATCGAATGAAGATGATTCTCTATAGCAGTGTGGAAGCATTCTATTTTCTCTGCCAGTTCCTTTATCGTTGACGAGAATCTTCGTGCAAAAGTTAGTTCAATCGCTCTTCATCGAACTCAACTGGACGGTCAGAACGAGGTGAGTTTTTGAGGTCAAAATCTCCATTTTTGAACTTGGCATATTAATCACGAGCGGTTCTTTCAGCTATGGCACCCTCTCCATACACAGCACAAATGGTGCAAGCAGCTTTTGCGGCCTTAGAACCTTGATTAAAAGCAACAAGAAGGAGGTGTCAAAAATGCTCGTTTTTCTTAACTTCACATTCCAATTTTACTATCTGAAAATAAACAAAATTAACTAAAATTGACTAGAAAAAAGTAGATACAGAAATGATTCCAAAATAGAAATCTCCGAAAAATAGATTCCAAAATTTAAAAGCGCAATAAATTCCAAAATTTAAAAAAACCCGCGGGAACTTAGTTGCCAACCCAATATATACGTGGATTAAGATATTTTAACTAGAATTTATAAATTTTATTTACTCATGATATTTTTGATTTGTTATTAGAAAGAGAATCTCTGTTTTCTATTTTTACACTTATTTAACTATATATTTTGCGATAAATGATTCTATTCGATTAATGTAACAGTGGATGCTAATGTGAATTGTAAGTAGTTGTAAATAGCGTCTTATCTCTAGTTTCCTTCGACTTACAGTCACCATATATTTGTTCATGTCATAATAGCAGCAGCAACAACAGTAGTAGTAGTAGTAGTAGTGGTAGTAGTAGTAGTAGTAGTAGTAGTAGTCAACCTTCACTTAGTAACCTGATTCTAGCATCTGTTGTTCATCAGTAATCCGCAGTATTTCTTACCAGAAAGAAGGGTGTCTTGTTTTCAGATAAATATATTTCAATATATCTACTGCTTCGAATAAATCATCAAGAGTTTGATATTTGCATCGATAATACCAGAGCATATTTGCAAGGATAATGTAATTCAAATCAGATTATGTTTCTATTGCGAACGAAAAGTGAAAATACCCATGTCAGACATTTTTCCTAGAATGAGAAATTAAATCAAAAGAACGCACACACACACACACACATGTTATTTTGATGCTCATTTGAGTGTTGTATAATTCTACTCAGAATGCCCTTTATGCAAAACATTAATATCACAACTGTCCGTTATTCGTCCGTCATGAAATATAGGGAATTTGTTTAATTGAAAAGAAACGTGTTGGTTTGTCTCAATTACAAAGCAACTTTAATTCAAGTGAAGTTCATTCACATCATTACTGTTCGAAGAAAGCGAAATTAATTTCCCTTTCTCGCTGAATATATTGTTTGTGAGAAGTCAAAATAAATCCTCAGTACTAACATATGCCTTGGTTGGGCTGGTTCAATCGTGTTGGAGTTTATAATAGAAATGTCCCTATAATAACGAGCCTGTAATTTCTATTCTTTCATCTTTGATCATGAGCGGATACGA
Organism: Octopus sinensis; assembly: GCF_006345805.1. Classification (NCBI taxonomy): domain Eukaryota; kingdom Metazoa; phylum Mollusca; class Cephalopoda; order Octopoda; family Octopodidae; genus Octopus; species Octopus sinensis. The sequence continues at coordinate 19,255,529 of NC_043004.1, forward strand.
AATTTTTTACTATCAGTGTATCGTTATAAACTCATAATAAACTCTGAATAATGAAATATTTCCTGTCTGGATCACCAATGTTGCCTTTGTTTTGATGTTGTGTGTCAACGGATTTATATCTTAGCGGAACACATTATCTCTAAGTCCCTTCCTGCATTGATTTTAGTACATAATCACAATAAGTGAGACTTAAAGGGAATAGTGATAAGATCTCATAGTTTAAGGCTGTGCATTATGATAACGACTAGAATTCTAGGAGTATATATTTCCGTTGTAAGAGCAATTATTAGGTACAAAGCAAATTCTTAACTGATTACAAGGTGTTAGCGGTACTTATAGTAACGTTCAATGTTGTGTCAATGAGTACTTTAACTGAGAGTGTGAAGGAAAGTGACTAAATACGTCAAGATACCCTCTCCCACTACAGTTTCTGCCAAATCGCTGCCCTATTGTTATGTGCAAAAAGCATTCTATACTGAAACATTTTATATGCATTATTAGGTATTTTCAGTATAATACCAGAAGGAATGTTTATTTTTATCCCTTTTCGACAAAGTTTCTTCTGATATGCATGTAGTAAAACTTATCGTTTTGTTAAAAAGTCCATCATTCTTACAACCAGCTAAAACATGGTATGTATCAATTATTTAGATTTATTATTGATTATGGATTATAATAACTTGTTTTCTATATGGAAATGCAGGACTAGGGTTATAAATATTAGTTTTGTGCAACTTTTACTCAATAAATGACGTTATGTTTCTGAGAAAATATTCGTTTACTGCCAGAGTTTAGTCTACAGCTAACTAATTAGAGGAGATAAAGGAAATAAATGTCCTGCATACAAACCGAGCACTTAATTGTTCTTCTGAGACAGCGGAATGCTATCCTGCTATATCAAACTTTATGAGGTAATTCACTTAAAATATAATTTTTACGACTCTACATTGTCTTTTCATCAGCCATTGCGTGACTGAATTTTATGCGTCCACTTGTTTTTGCAAAGCCAAAATATACTGATTGTTTCGTTAAGTTGAACATGGAATGTAACTTAATGACTCTTCTTGGCATGGGACATTAAGGAATTACTATTCAAGAATGTATAACTTTTAGACAGCTTTCAAACTGTATACATTTTTTTTTGTGGAAGTAAGATTATTACATCGAAATAAAAGACAATGTAATATTCGATAGAAGAGAAAATCGCTATGATTCATGGAAAATAGATAGTTTTGTGCAAAATCTTTGTTTTCAAAATGGAACAGCTTGAGTTGTGTTGCAAATTCCCTTAGTTAAATCTAAAAAAGACGCTTAATATTTTATAATCTAAAATGTGAGATTTTGGGATTATGCAAAGAATCATTGTTAAATACACTATATTAAGGAGTACTTACTACATATCTTTTTAATCGGATCAGAGTAAGCAGCATTGCTTACTCTCATTCGATTAGAGAGTAAGCAATGCTGCTTACTCTATAATCTTCAGTTTTGAAGATCAAAAGTCATTAGGACGTGTATTATATAAGATATAGAAAATGTTTGTGGTATGAGGTAAAGTGAATATTTTCTTGCATTTGATTTATAAATTATGGGTTTTTGCATGATTTCACCTTCTCCTTTACGTATTAGTTCTTCCTAACACAAATTCTGGTCCAGGAGGAAGATCTCTAACGAAGAGCATTCCATTTCATTCCCTGCCCAACCTTCGACCAGACTACCAAAAATACCTTTACATTTAAAGCAGTGAGTGCAGTTTAGGTACATTCTGTTGCTGTGCCTTAGAGGTCAAGTGAACACGTTGAGTACTCCTTACTGATTCGTTTGCTTTGAGTACTTAAACACTGTGGTTTTCACAGAAGCATACGTCAGCAAAAGTCTATTTTTTTCAATATTGAAGCTATGAAAACATTCACGCAACACTTCCATTCGGATCATAACGCCAATTTCTATTTATTATTGAAGTAAATTATGTCCGTAAACATTGTCTTCTAAACGTTTCTAAACAATCCAATAATAAAAATATATAAACATCATCTTTACCCTGAAGAGACATATATTTGTCTACCACACACACAAACACACACACACACACACACACACACACACACACACACAACACACACACACACACACAAGTTACAACGTAGCTGAACAATTTTAAACTCAAATATTCTCTCCTGGTCTCTTCTATTTGGAAACTTGTTCTCGATAATGAATTTCATAATTATCAATTTTTTTAAATGTTTCTTTTCCTGTAGTTATTTCATTAGTATTTAAAATACCTTTACATTGTTCTTTGGAGTGGCTTAATTAGAAGAGACCTTTTCCCTGGATATTTCAAATTAAAATCTTGATTTTAAGTGATAGTGGGTAGCAAATTGCTAGAGAATCGTAGAACGATACCACACAACATTCACTACATACGTCGATACGTTTGAAATTGCAATCCTTCAGGGGCCAACTTTGTCTTACTTTTGATTGCAATCAATTTAATCGCCTATGCTTTCCTTGTAACGTCTGGCAGTTTCTATGTAAATATTGATTTTTATGGACAAGGCAGCAAGCTGAAATTTGCAAGCGAAGAACAGAGGTGACTAAATATATTTCATAATTCAGATACATTTTTTCCTTTCTGGGGTAATTACTTTATCCGATGAGATTTTAACATGAGATAGAGCAATGGTACAAATATTGATTCCTTATATACTAAAACTGCCGATTTTATAGCAAATGATACGGGTAACAAACTTTATTAACCCCAGCGGGAATTTCACTGGATGACTTAGGAAGACAAATTTAAATTCTATTAATTAATCGATCCATTATTCTCATATCTTTGACATAAAAAATGTTCTTCTTTGTCGATTTAATTTACCACAGTACATAACTGATGATTAATTTATTGAATGTCTTGTCGATGGCAACGCTGAATTTGAAACATAAATGCAAGCGGCAAAATATTATAAATTTATTTTTAAAGCTCAAAAATCGTAAAGTTCTTATGGGAAATTCTATAATTTGTTTTCCATTCCCCAGCAGCCGATGTACAGATTTCTCTTTTGATTCCATTAAGAATAATGCATTACATGACTCAGTACATATGTAGTGTATTCTTTAATACATTATAACTCAAAGGCTCCAATTTCCAGTTCTCAGAGACACTCCCTTCCGATCGTCAGCTGGTTAGCTGAGCCTGCATTTCTTTTAAAACATTTACTGTACATATATGATTTGTGTGTATACACACACATATATACGTAAAAACACATGCGTTCCTTATAATCAAAAAGTGAAAAAGTACTGAATATACATTGTAAAGTCTAATAATTAAATACACCCAGTTAATGTATTTTACGACGCTACTTGGAGCTTACACAAAACTTGGTTCCGTCGGGAGACGAAGATTTCTTCCGTAATGAAAACATTTAAAGCAAAATATGGTACTCTATTTCATTGGATAAACAATTTACATGTGACCCACACATCAATTATGTAAAAGGGTCTGGAAGTTGTTACAATTTGAGGGCGATATTCCCGACTGAAAACCACGAACAGGAAGCAATATATAAGTAATGTCTTGATTTTGAATAAGGAAAACAAGTGATTAAAATTAATGTGGCTGTGTGGTAAGTAGCTTGTCTACCAACCACATGGTTCCGGGTTCAGTCCCACTGCATGGCACCTTGGGCAAGTGTCTTCTACTATAGCCTCTGGCCGACCAAAGCCTTGTGAGTGGATTTGGTAGACGGAAACTGAAAGAAGCCCGTGGTATATATGTATATATATATATATATGCGTGTGTGTGTTTGTGTGTCTGTGTTTGTCCCCTAGCATTGCTTGACAACCGATGCTGGTGTGTTTATGTCCCCGTTACTTAGCGGTTCGGCAAAAGAGACCGATAGAATAAGTCCTGGGCTTACAAAAGAATAAGTCCCGGGGTCGAGTGGCTCGATTAAAAGGCGGTGCTCCAGCATGGCCGCAGTCAAGTGACTGAAACAAGTAAAAGAGTAAAGAGAGAGTATAGTTTCTATGATTATCTATGACATCTTTCCATTTACTCGTAAGTTTGTGAATCCCATTAGTGAAAAACTCTTTCGGTTTCGAAGAGAACTCTGAAAGGTCAGTTTTTATTTCGTCGGTTGTTTCGAGAGTTAATCCATCCAAATGATTCTGTAAACTACAGAACAAATGGTAACCTGAAGGAGTAAGGTCTGGAGAATAAGGCAGATGAGCAATTTCTTCCGGGCCAAGTTCTTCGACCTTCTGTGACCTTATCTTTGCAGTGTGGGATTTTGCATTTTCCTGATGAAACAGCACAGTCCCTTTCGATTCACTAAAGCATATCTTTCTTTCTAATTTAGCACAACCTCCAAACACTCTAATTCTTAACTGTTGATTTGAGCATCGGTTGTTGCATTAGTTGGTAGCAACTTATCGTAGATGACTCCTTTGCAATTCAACCAAACAGAGAGAAGAACCGTCTTTGCATGGAGTTCCCCTTCCGGCTGTGGTTGGGTGTTTTCCCCTTCATCAAGCCAATGTCTACGACGCTTAACATTCTTATAGATAAACCCAGTTTCCATCCCCGGTCATCAGTCTGTCCAAAAAGGCCGAGACGAGTTCACGAGAACGAAGAGAAAAGCAAATGTTCACTCGGGATTTGCGGTTGGCTTCAGACAAATCATGAGACACCCAATTTTCCGAGTTTTGGGACCTTCCCAAGCTGCTGAAGACGGACGTGAACAGTTGTATGGCTTGAATGAAGCTAGTTTGCCAATTCTTCAACTAAAGCTGCATGATCATTTTCAAGTTCTGTCGAAAGGAGCTTGGCCATATTCAAGGCTCAAATCTCCACTTCTGAATTTTACAAACCGTCTTCTACAAGGTCTTTCATTCAGGCATTCTTCTTCATAAGCTGAGTGAATATTTCGAGTCGCCTCGGCTGCAGGGTTCCTTTTTTTAAACTCATAAAGCATTATGTGCCTCAAATGCTCTTTAGACACTATATGTCTTCTGACATCTGATCAAAAGCTCACCTAGCTGATCACTTTACGGGAAAATCTGACATTGCTTGAATCCATCTCGCTATCATTGATTCTCCAACATTAAAAAAAAAAAATGGCTCGGAACCACTACCTAAATGGTGATGACGTCATATCTGCTGTTGATAACATTTTTGACCAACTATAAGAGCTATAATCAGTGAAATTTCAATTAGGTTATCCTGCAAAATGAAATTTAATTAGTTTAAATATCTTCAAATACATATAAATATTACTTGATGCCATTAGACAATCTAAAATACTGTTAAAGCGTTTACAAATTGAAAATATAGAAGTCCGGACGTTACTTATGGGATGACTTGTAGATCACTTGTAAGCTGCATTAGCCATTAAAATGGATAACTTGGCGCAAACTTGATTTTTAGTGTTTACATTACAATACAAATTTGTATTTGTTAACTAAAAAAAAAACATTTGTAGAACGAGTAACGGTGTAAAAGTCATCAACTGAGTAAATATGTTTAACCGTATTGAAGTTTATATATTATTCGTCCAATGCAATTTAAACTTCTTGGCAAATAACCAGTATTAAGAATTCAATAGGGATTTCCGTGCGTGCATTGCAATTTTATCTTTTGTTATTACATTCTGGTTTCAATGTTAGACGAAGTGTATTTAGAAAACAAAATAAAACATGAAACATCTAAGTACATTCGTGGACCATCTTTACTACGTCGACTGCTATCATTTTTCACTCCAACAACGATACTCTAACAATTCCACTCCAAAGCATGATAATAGCACTTTTCTGACGATTTGACAGTAAGTGTTGATTATTTAATATACATTCTGTAAATTGCATTATGCATAAAAAAAAATCATCTTTTACTTATTAAAAGTACGTAAGGTAGTGAAGTAAATGTCACGTTATATATATATATATATATATATATATATATATATATATATATATATATATATATACATATAACATTAAAATTTGTCCAGGCGTTTTTAGATCTCCACATCTACATCACGCAAATCACTGACGCTACACGGGAGTATGTTGAATATTTGTGAACCCGTGAAACCCAAGCTGTTACAGTAATGGATTCTTATTTCGGATGGAGAAGACGGAAGCTTTGGTACATTGCATTGCCATCCAGTTTGGTGATTGGCATAGCTTTCAAATCCAAAGTTGTGAGCTAGACCTTCCAGAATCTTCTATGTGTGCATAACTGCAATTTTCACATGTTCTTATGGAATAGAATATAATATATATATATATATGCAACACACACACACACACACACACACACACACATATATATATATATATATATTATATTATATTATATTGTCGGTCAGTTGGCTAAAGTCAGAAATATAGCATACTGTAACAGAGTTTAAGCGGTTATACTTTTACATTAACGACTAGTAAGTTCCTAGTTACGGTATGTAACCAGGCTGAAAGATTTCTTGTCTTTCGATTCTACAATTGTACCTACCAATCCAGACAACGCATCAGACATGCTTCTGGTCAGTATGTCTGATGAGTGTTTAGTATTGCCAATAGTAGTAGTGCAACAAGTTGTACCTTTTTGACCGCTTGTATGCCGTAAGCAGGAACATATTAGTAGACAGTATAAAAGTAAATAGATAGACAGACATAGACAGACATATAGATAGATAGATAGATAGATAGATAGATAGATAGATAGATAGATAGATAGATAGATAGATAGATAGATAGATAGATACACACGCACGCACTTAACCTTCATATTAGAGTCAAAGTCTTATAGTATACAAATTAGCAGCTCCAGTTCTCTGCAACAGTTATATATAATATGTATACAAATGGATTGGCTACTTGTGGGATTGGTCTCTCTTGAGACCCCAAAATGTGTCGAAAATCGATTAAGGCTCTTCAACTTATTCAATCTACGGAGAAATACTTGAACTGGACGTTTGTATGTTTACTGCTTATGTTCACACAAACATCTGCACGCGCACTCACGCTCGACTGAATCTACATATTCAAGACACACGAAATTTGAATTCACGCTGTTTAAGAACAAAAATGAAATACTTCCGCTTATTAATCCGGCGCCGAAACGTTTCTAATCCTAAACAAAGTGCTTAGAAATAGTTCTTTCCTATGTTTTATTCGTTTATTGGTTTCGACATCAAACAGCAACAAACTGAGATACCAACAACAGAGATTTTATTAAATTGTACCCATCCCTGTATTTATTTCTATCTTTATTTGTCCAAGTGCTATACTACAGAATGTAAACAACAACGTTGTTTAGACCTGTTTGAAAGTAAACGCAGACACGAACACAGTAATACACGCACGCATGTACACGTAAACACACACGCACACAAACATGTAGATGTTTTATTTTAGGAGAAGAGGAATACAATATCTAGACGTTCATATCTTTCCAGGAGCTTTGATGGTTTAAATACAATGAGGAAAGATTGTATGAGCCACATTTTAATCTTTTACCGAGAATCAAAGGCAGATGGAATCACGAATCTCAAGAAGTTTGCCATTTTCTCTCTAACACCCGCCTCCGCTACGTAGAAAATACCATTATTTAGATATCAAATTCGAAAATGAAGAATGCACATAATGACATTTCAGATTATATCATTTCCACTAGTATTAATTTGCATCTGACAAAAATAAAAGTAACTTATTAAACTTTCAGTTGAGGAACTTCTCATTGATGCTCGGAATTAGAGTCAATTACATCTATCCTCGACTTCCTTTCTTATTCGTATTCCTCACAAACATTAAACATATCTTGTGCATGTTGGCGTGGCTAAGAACAAACACATAGAATTATTGTTATGCAATAATAAAAATTAAGAACTTTCGAAAGCATTCTGTTGCAATGGTTCGAAATATTAATTTTTTTTTTTGCACCAACTGAAAGTTTTACCATTTTAAAATGTATTCTATGGTCTGGAGTATACACACACACACACGCACAAACATATATATATTTATATCTGTACACGCGCGCATGCACGAACACACGCACACACATGCACATATACATATGCTCGTGTATCTGTCTATGTACGTACGTACGAGGGTGGGCTGTAATGTTCATAAGCAGTCTTTGATGGAATTTTGCTAGAGCTGTGAAATCGTTCATGAGTTAATGTCTACTCTCGTTATTAATAACTACATTGTCTCTTTCCAAGTAAACTGACGTCTGACTGCTCAAAGAAGACTTCAAATGTAACTAGTAGTAATTTCCTTTGAAAATTGACAAAATTTGGCAGATAAGTTATTTCAGATAAGTTATGACACACCTGGCTAGTGTTGACTGTACCTACTTGATTCCCTGGCCAGTGTTACTGATTCCCAGTTACAACTAATTAGCCTCGTGAATGAATCTCGTATTAAATCCAGAAGAAAGCCTTATAGTGATTTGGTGTTCAATTTAATACTTTTTCCTGAAATTTCTGCAGCTAAGCGTTCTCAAGTGGTGCTGTTCTGTTCTCCTTTGGACTACACCATCAAGGCTGTATGGGAGATTCTGATATCTGGACAATCATGGATCTCCACACAGTCCGGCCAGTATTGTGCCCTGAAAACGTCACTTCAATTTCACGGAGAATAATGGCAGCAAAATCATTTAAGACGTCTTCCTCTCATGTATTTTGCCTGCAACTGAAGTCATAACTGAGCAATGGTGAAAAACTCCATTGCATCTCGAGATAAATGAATTCCAAAGAAACTAGATCTGTCTATGTATTATTCGCGCCGTGTTTTCTCGTATGTATATCTATCTATCTATCTATCTACACACACACACACCACACACACACAACACACACACATATATATATATATATATATATATATATAATATATATATATATATATATATACATGTGTGTGGACGTGTGGGTGGGTGCGTTCGTGTGCATATGCAAGCATCAATCTTCGAGTGTTATTGTCGATACATAAGGAAATAATGCGCACAAACCTTAATTCATAATACAAATAAAACCTTTTATAAAATAGCGTATTTTGAATAAATAGGATTTGCAGTGTTACAATGACTGATATTAATTTCTTTTGACTAGGTACGAGACCGATTTTGTAGGGGACAAGTTATAGCCAATTGAATCGACTTCAGTATAAAACTGGTATTCATTTTATCGGCAACAGAGTTGTGAAAATCAACGACCCAAATGAGATATGAACTCGGAAGAGTGAGGTACCGTACTAGATACACTACAGCATTCTGTCTCGCGTTCTGCTGTCTCGACTATTCCTCCCCTTTGTGTTTACTGAATTGTATTTTTCCTTTATAGTAGTGACGGGGTGATTGGCAGAATTGATTTAAGAGCAAGGTGATAATTATCGGAATCGTTAGAGCGTATTTAGTTACAGCCCTTTACACTCTATTTTCGAATCCTTCCGGGTTAACTTTTTCGTTTCCCTTACCGGAGCGATGATATAACATAATAGTGAAGTATTGAGTTCGAGTTAATGTGTTTATTTGACACCCTAAGTCAGAAGTCAGAATAGAATTATGATAGAAGACAAAAAAAATCATGCCATTGGATTTCCATTATGCATGTATTTTGCTGCTAAAGCAGCAAAATACGCCTACATTGTGTCGCTTCTGTGGCTCTTTTGATAATATATTTATTTCAATAACAGCTGCTATTAATTTGACAAGATCACGAATGTGTCTGTTTTAAGATACATCACAATGCCAGAAGCGGTATACGAATTTCAAATCAATTGGTTTATGCCTTACACGACTAAATGTTAATTTATTTGCAAAGATGCAATGTACCTTTTAACAGGTTCAACTTCTATTAGAAGTTGAACCTGTTCCACGATATAGCTGCCATGTGTTGTAAGGATCCTAGTGGAATTACGGACA
>NC_043004.1:19270456-19272956 GCF_006345805.1 Octopus sinensis
ATCAACTCTGAGGTATCACGAGCATCGACGGTAAACAAGTCATCATCAGTTCACTACAAGATCAAACCGAAAGAGGCTTGCAAAGTTCTATTAACATCTTCAAATAAGAAAGGACAGGCCAGCACGCCAGTTTGACAATCAATGGAGGAGGAAACCGATTCGGCTTGCCTCACACCTTTCATATAACTCAAACTTAAACTGAAGAACATTGCTTTAATTTCCTTTTCTCTCCATTTCAATTTTGTTTACAGTTCAAACATGACTGTTGAAATATCCTTCTATGTATATTTCTTTTTCTTTTGTTTTATTTTTCCTTTTTTTTCTAGAGGCGAATGTTTTTTTATGATTTATTAGCGCAGGAAACAAGTAACTTGTACCACTGTTTAAATAAATCATGACTGGTATATAAACAGATCAATGGGAAAATGTCACAATCGATAGATTCAGGGTCGCATATGTGACTTGCATAATGTATCTTGAGAAAAATGACTGGGTAAGCTAAATCGTTTTATCTCGAAGTGGAGAGACAGAAGATACAGAATTAATTCGTTGTTGTTTAATTTTATTTTGGAAACTTAGTCTGAAGTAAAAGATAAGACTAACGAAAATGAAAAATATTTTTAAAGATACAAACACCAAAATAAAAAATGGCATTTGATAGAACAAAACAACTGTAGGCATCGGGTCGCGACATTGGCGCCAATAAGGTTTCCCACCTTAGTGGATTTGTAACTGCTGTAAAAATATGTTGGAAGTTTTTCCTTTTTTTTCCAATATCACACATACTGTGTGTGATAGATATTTCTGACAAAAGAGTAATCTCTTTTTGTTGTTTTTATATGTTGGGAAAACTATACATTCCCTGCAAAAAAAATCATGATACAATCAAATCAGCAAAAATCATCTATTTTAAAATGTAACAGTGTTGTCATTCATCCTCACACGTTCATATTTACAGAACCAAATATAAATTGAATATGACCTCTAATTTCAAACTGTCTTGGAAAATTTTGCTTAAATTTCTATTAAAAATAACCATATCTGCATCTTGCAAGTGAAAACTGCTTTATGTGTGTATGTACGTATGTATGTATGCATGTATGTATATATACAAAGAGAAAGCAAGAAAGAAAGAGTGTGTGTGTATGAGAGGGAGGGAGAGAGAGAGAAGGGAAGAGAATGGATTGTTTTCTTATTTTGTACAGATATTGTGAGTTGTAAGCCAGACTCGCTAACTTCGAAACAATAATTCTCAAGACTTTTTTTGTTTTACATATCTTGGGCTGAAGTAAGATAAATTGTAAGTTTTACTTCTCTATTTTAATATGGTTTACGTGTTCTGAACTTACATTATAGAAATGTTCGAGCGAAAATTTCATCGAAGAGATTATTAGTATTGTTGTTGTTGTTATTGTGTGGTTGTTGTTATTGTGATGGTTGTTGTTGATTCCGATAATGCTGAAAACAGTTTTTTTTAATGAAATATTCACTGTTAAAATATTGAACGGTCTCCACATTTAGGTATTATCGAACGAAATGTTTATTTTTGTATAATGCTATGCTTTGCAATAATATAGATGTTCAGAGTAGGTTAAACCAGTCATGTGATTTTGTTGTTGTCGTCCTCGTTAATGATGTTCAATCAACTCTATGAAACATAGATAACTGGTTATTGCTGTTGTTGTTGTTGTTGTTTAACCCCAGATCAACTCATTTTAGAAAAAAAATCAATGCTCGAAGGTATTAAAACCGTCAAAATTTCATCTAATACCCTCTCCTTAAATATGGTGGAATGTACTGTAAGAGTAATTTTGTTATTAATTTTAGCAAGTCGAGCGACTGCTTAGACATTATTTCGTTGGCTCAGTTGCTGAGCTGTGAAACTTTAATTTTGAGGATTACGTGTTCACTATTTAGACATTTGTGTGGTCGGTAAGAAATATTCTATCGTTCAATGTTCTATTTTTCGGTCATATTCTTGCATAATTGACTTAGTTACTTAATCGACTGTTTGAGAAAGTTCACATACACTTCCTAGTTTTTACTCGAGTAGTCTAAAGCTATGGACTGTTATTTAGTGGATTATAATGTGTGTACACAGTGAAATTTTGTAAAAGTGTATAAATATAATGTAGTATATTGTATCATAGCTAGCGCTATTTCCAGTATATTTACTACTGAAAAATCCTACTTCAATATGCTAATATTTTTACATTCATTGATTGGTTTGTTTCCTTCAAATCTCTTTCCTTCAAATTTTACTCCCTCTAACTTACAGCATACAAAGAGGGAAACAATGCCAGCGGTTGATGTAAAGTTTAATACATTTGGTAGAAATGTTTACTTCAAGTTACTCGCAACTGTTAATCGATAATATTGAGGTCAAGCAACTTGCACATGGGGCAAGAACTCTATTTAGTTTATAAATGGTATCAATATTTAGACGTAAATAGTTTTTGAAAATGATTAGTGTTTTTATTATCCCTAGATATGTATGGGA
>NC_043004.1:19280456-19285456 GCF_006345805.1 Octopus sinensis
AGGGGAGGTTCCAGAGAGCTGAAATTTTGGTAAAGTTATTAGTTTGGAGTTTGTAATTGCTTGTGTGGATTAGTGAAAAATTTGGTACACAACGAGCTAGAGGTTCCCTCTCTGGCTGATACAGCTGAAGACAAGCAATCGAAAACTGTAAGAAGTAATCGCTAAAATGAAGAAGAATCTTTAAAATATCACCTGTAATTTTCTTGCAATCTTTTTGAATAACAACGAGGCACGTCAGCTCCAGTGCAACCGCTGGTGAATTCCATACCTGAGGAACGACATCTAAAGTTAAACGTAGAACTATAAACCCGTCAAGTAAAATGTCTCGCTATAATTAAGATAGGTAGCAACAAACTTAGCAGTTAAGAAAATTCCTAAACTGCCACACTGCATTCTATATGATAAACCATTACATGTCAGAATTCATAATATATTCAATATGGATAGCACCAATAATTCAACTGGCTTTCCTATATATAATAAATTTCTTAGTTTCGAGAAGAAGCAACGGTGAAAAATCTCTAATTACATGACTTTCGATTGATTGTGGTGTCCAGAAATCAGCGGAAGTTCTAGAACGGTCATCTTACTGTGATCAGCAGTTGCTCCATTTATGAATACTGCTATTCTTCATATCACAAAATGGACCGGGCAAAGTTGAGAGCCCACGAATGTTTTAAAGACAGCTTAATGTCGACCCGTTCTACAATCACAAGGTTCCCGATTTAGCAAACAATTTATACTGCCGTAGCTCCTATTCCAACTAAACCAGATGGTGTAAGTCAAATTGAGAAAAATTTTGTTGGATTCTTTCGATGGACTGTTACTTTAATTCAATAGCCAGACTCGCCACATTATGTCTTGAACTGTATGTATATTACATTAAAGGTGCGCTATTACAATAAGTAACTCTGAAAACGTTTTAAATTGTTGTAAGACACTAATATACTTCATCTAAATAACCAGGCTACTGTCAACTAAATAGATTTCATTTCGTGAAATATTAGATATTTTTAAAAAAGTGTTTCGATTCAGAAAGACTAAGGAATATAACATTTAAAAAGCCCATGTATGCTACTCGACAGGATACTACTATCATGTAACTTTCAAATTTGTGCATTTCCGACAACTAAATGGTTTGTAATCTTTATGGACAATAATCTTTGAACTAGCATCATAACAATAGATTTATAAGATTTCTTTTTAATATTCTAACTTACTTCATGAGGTTTTGTTTACACTAATACTTTTTCGTTCATTCCTTCAATTAAGTTTTAAATTGCTTTTTGACGAATAAGACGCTAGTTGTTTTTAAAGACGGGTGTATAGCTAATTGAATAATCCAGACTGTAATTGATACTTTTTGAGTAAATACACTAGAGGTAGATGATGATGATGGTATTTGAATTGATTAAAATGAATAAGTGTTGCAAGGCATTTGCGTGAAGCTCTCTCTATGGATACAAAAGCCAATTGTTTGGATGGAAGCATATCTTTCATGGAATATAGTGTCGATGCTTACAGGTACTCTATCGATCCAGAGGTGATGTTCTGATCTTCTGTGACAGATAAATTTAGAACAATGAGATAGTGAACCGGCAAGGTATCTAGTTCAATAGTTAACTTTCTTTGTTGATTCTACATCTATAGAGATAGTGTTGCTAAGTAGTGTATGCTAAGAAGATAGAAAATAATACTTACCGGCATATAATCTCATATATTTTATGGTGGCAATTTATGAATGGAGAAAGCACACTACAGAGAAGTGAAACATATTTTAATATTTTAATTTTCTTATGAATAATTATCATTCTGATGATTTGTTTCGTTTGTACGATTAAGTGACTAAATCAGTGTAACTGAGTGGTAAGATATTGTCCGTTTTAGATTTGAGGAAATGTGTCATTGCTTTACACACTGACATCCGAGATCATTCATCGTTGATTCCACTTCTCATCGAACCTTTGCAATAAAAAGAAACGACAATATTTTTTGGTGCACACACACTTTTGAATAATGCTTCCTTTTCAACACTTTTCATCCGTCAGCTTTTCTTTCACAAACTCCAATTTCTCCTGGACACAGAACGAAATAATTCAGTGACCGGTCTCCTCAACTGTCACCATTGCTACTGAGTGACCTCTGTAACATATCGTACAGTAGTGGGACAAAATTGTCAAAAACAATTCTCAAGTACGCTCCAACAGACACAAAAATTAAACGAAAAAGCGTCTTGAAAGTCCCTTACTCATTGGTTTCAGTGGATGGAAAGCGCTTTTCCTTCCTTCCTTTCTTTGTTGTTTTTTCTTCACCCCCATCCCCACTACTCCACTTCATCATCTTTTTCTACCGTTTAGATTTTCTTTTGTTCATATGAACCTGGATATTTGTTTATATATATCCCTGTGTACGTGCGGGAATATAAACAAATATCTGCATATCTATGCGTTACTGATGTATGCATTCCATATACTTGCCTATGTTACCCGCCGCAGTATCTGTTGTTACGGTTTCACCGGTTCACAATATCATAGATTCTTCTTCTCTAATAGTTTTAAGCTACCTTTTCTGTTTCTTCTTTTTTCTCACTACCTTCTTAAGTTCTTTTCTTACACACATACATGTATGTGTGTGTGTGATTATTTTTTGCTTATTTTTGACAACCTTCTTTGGCTACTAATCATCATTCTATTCTCTTTAGCGCCTATATTCTCTTTAATCTCATGTCTTTCCAGCACACGTCTCATTCCTTGCCCGACAAATTAGAATTTCCTTCTTTACAAATTCATATCTATTGCATTTTATTATTATGCAAACGTCTGCGAGAAAACAGTCAGTGGATATATTAACAAAAAAAAAATGGTTAATAATGCCTTTGTACTGTTTACCGAGTCAGATCGCATGATATCCGAAAATTTCATTGTGGGAATTACTGGACTTAACATAGAGACAGCTGACAGCTCACACATGTGTTAGTGACATAATGTAGAGGTGCCTGTCTATTTATCGGTGTATAGTCCAATTAACGTAATCTCATTCAATCACCATGTATTATTGACCTCGTTAAACCCTTGTTTTGAAGTATATCAGCATGTCTCAAACATTTTTTGGCCGTGTAGCTTGACATCTTAATATTACACTGCTAGATTATAAAAAATACAAGGTCATCTAACATTCTAATTTTTCTTTGAATTTTATTGAATATATTTCAGCAATTTCATTGTTATCTCTGCATTTCACTATTGTTTGCTTCATTTAAAAAAAAAGTATTTGAAAATATTTTAATAGAAGACTTTAAGGTATTTTGATATTCATCCTTCAATCATGGCTTTGTATCTAAAATTAAGATGCTTAACGAAAATTAGTCATTTTAATTATGACTGATTTAATGAGTTCTTGATTACCAACAAGTTATGCTAAAGGTCATTAATACTGTCTGCCACGATATCAACAGTCTAACATAATTCATTAAACACAACATAATTTCTTTCAACATATTCCATTATACATTGTTTATTAAATCAAAGAATTCTATTATATCGTTATATAATCGTTTGTTTGTACAATACTTGATATTGATTGTTCTCTTATTATATTCTGGTTTTCAACTTCTAAAGAATATCACAGCTGAATGAGTTGATATGGAACACAGTAGTCTGACCTATCTTACCAGTTAAATGCTCAAAGATGTGTATTTGGTTATTGCATTCCCGAAGTGCATTTTAATTTCGATAAGCCAGTCGATCTAATTTAAAAATTGATATTGTAATAAACCTAACTTCATACTTTAAGCAGTTGAACTATTGTGTAATTAAGGGGAGTTCCGTTAGCTTTCAGGCTGAAGTCGAAATCCTTCAGAGGGAAAAAAAATCAATTGTATCTTCAGAAAGGAGGATATATTTCAGCTGCTAATGGTACAGTCATTATTCGAGTGAGTGAGGATAAATGAAATTTTAAAATTAACAACTTCTGAAAAGAAATTACGAAGTTTAAATAAGAATGTATTTATTTCGAAGAGAAAATACCATTTCATGCCAGCTTTAAACAGTATTGACAGCAACCAGTGTTGATATAAATATCATTAGTAAATGATTATATGTTATCACATAACAAAAGCATATAGCGTGTGACATACTTCCGTGCTCAGCAGGGATTGACTGATTAAATTTACTGTTATCAAGTTTTGTCTCTATGTCGTATTTTCTTATGATTATGTATATATGTGTATGTACTGGTGTATGTATGCATATACATACATACATATATATATATATATATATATATATATATATATATATATATATATATGTATGTATGTACGTATGCACATATATATATGCATACATGTGTGTATACACACACACACACACACACACACACATATATACATATAGATATATATATATATAATTATATATTTATCTTGTATATATATATATATAATATATATATATATATATGTATGTATGTATGTATGTATTTATGTATATAAAATGCACACACATACATACACACATACATACTCATATATGCACATGTAATTTTTGAAATTATTCAAGAAATATTAGAAACATGCATAAAATGTGTCGCTAGATATTTTCTTTCTCCTTAATTTTGAGCATAATTATAATGAATTTCGCTTTGAATAGCAGGAAAATATGAAGAAAGAGAGTTGTTTGGGAAAATAGCTTTCTTTTTTTAATATGTAATTTTATTAATATTTAATTTATCTCTTTACATATATATTTTTACTAAATATAGTCATTGCAAAATTCCAGAGTGCTGTATCATGATTTTCGTCTTATGTACCATTACTACAGCTAATATTCTTTGTGTCGAGTGTTGAATAAGAAGAAAATGCATGAGACATATAACGTCTATTTTACCGCATTAAATCTTTATTTGATATAAAAATAAAACTGTTTTTACACACACACACCCACACACACACACACATATATATATATATATATATATATATATATATATGTAGGTCCCGG
>NC_043004.1:19290456-19316789 GCF_006345805.1 Octopus sinensis
TAATAAACCAACACTTGTCTCCAATGTAATGAACCCGTTCACAGTCGTTTAAACGTCGGAATGACTGAATGCCTATTCGCGCTTTAAGTTAAGACCTCAATATTGCTTTGATCCTTTCTAGGTCGATGGAAAAAGTGCCTGGAGTCTCCCCCTGCTCTCTTACTTTCTTTATTTCTCTCTCTCTCCCCCTCTCTCTCTCTCTTTTTCTCTCGGTCTACCTGAATCGGCTACTTTGTATCGTAAACTGTGTCACGGGAGACTACACACAGTATCTCTTCTTCAGAAATGGGGAACGATTCAATAATGTGGTTACTGTAATAGTAGAACATAGAAAGTAAATATAACACGTTGTGAAGGGCCTCTCACTGTACTGAACGTTCTTTCCAAGGCACTGATATTTTTTCTCAAGAAAAGCATAGCGAATGAGCACCATATTTCGTAAATTTATTTCCAAAATAGCGCTTGCCTTATGTATGACATAAATACTGTTTTTTTGTAAAGTGGAGGAAAAATTAATTTATAGATGTTACTGAAAATGTTTAGTTATATCAGACTTCTGGATTTATCATCCCGGAGTTCTTCTTCTTCTTCTTCTTCTTCTTCTTCTTCTTCTTCTTCTTCTTCTTCTTCGTTTCATTATGCGTGAGAAATGGTCTTTTGTTAGATAATCGCATAATTTTGATCTATTCATAAACTATATAAGATATTTTAGGCTATATCTAGACTTTTGTCTAGCTAATTAAATGAAGGTAATGATGATATGATTTTTATTAAGCTAATAACATTTCGTTTCTGTTGTGGGCATGTGATCTATAAATACATGACAATAATACATTCGCAATTTCAGAATGACAAAAAGTCGCCGGTGCTTATTCACTCATTCGTCAGAAACTTTAGAAAAATGAGGAAATAGAGAGAGACGTGATTTTTTAAAGCAATCTCAGGATAACAAAGCGTTAGCTAGAGACATTAACATATTTTCTATAGTTAGTAAAGTTAGTTTCCTATCTAAACACTTAATCTTCAGTCCAGTTTGGGCGAAATTTGTTGAGTTACTTTTCGGACATTCTGAAGAAAGTATTATATTCTAGACGATAGCTTCAAAAGTTTTTTGTTTTCTTTCTGTTTGTTGCTTTTTTTTTTACTGCGAGTAATAGTTATGACAATGAGAAATTGATTCAAAAGAAAGATGTATTTGTGTGAGGAGAACTAAAACACCAGAAAAAGAAAGAAATATTGATTTCAAATACCGACACAATCCCAGCAGTTTCGCGGGTAGATATAAGTCGATTAAAACGACCCCAGTGCTCAACAGGTACTTTTTTTATCGACCCAAAGTGATGAAAGGCACAGTCAACCTTGACAGAATTTGAATTCAGAACGTGAAGACGGATGAAACGCAAATAAGCATTTTACCACATAAATAGAAAGATATATTGAAGGAAAGAATGACAGCCACATATCTTTACGATATAATGGAAAAGTATGTTAAGCATTTTTCTAAATTTCAAGGATCTACAAATTCCAACATAACTCACGCTTCAGGAATCTTTAAAGAGGTAGGAAATAAATAATTTTCCTGTGAGACAATATCATATCGTTTCACGGGATTCTCAGTCCGAGAGGCCAAACTCACTTGTGCAAAGCCCCACATAAAAAATAGAAACTTCTTAGTTCCACACTGCTGCCTAGAGTAGTGAATAATACCACCATTTGATGCCTGGTTTAAATAAGGTGGGCATAGTCATTGAAAGATAAGTACCTTTGCCATGCACAACCGGGAATATATAAAGTCAACAAAGAGCGTCAGTGTCAACGTTCGACTGCCTAGAAATAGCAGCCAAATTATTCACTCACACAAACCACCTTAAGAACGTGAACAACATATAAGTAGTGCAGACCTAAGTAATAGTTTTGCGCCTTGAAATTAATAATCGTTTCACTGTTAACCTCTTTAATATAAGAATAGCAATTACAAATGAAAACGTTATTTTAGCCTTAGATGTTCTGAAGTGCCGCACAATTTATGTGATACACATTTCAATAAATAGGTTTTCGCAATAAATACTATGGTTAGTTTCAGAGGCTCCGGCCACATTTGGATTTAGTAGTGTTTAGGATATGAGTCACGAATCCATCGTAACGGTCCAGGCAGTATTAATACAACACTGCCGCAGTCAAATAACTGAAACAAGTAAAAGATAAACGGTAAAATAGAATTTTTCAGCAAGAACTTAATAGTGAGGAGACGAGTTAGTGCAGGCATTAAGATATAGTTGTTATTTCCAGATGGTAATAATTCGATCGTGGGGTAAATTTACAGTAAAAAGAGTTGTGCAGTTAATATATATACTGCTCAGTTTATAGTTTAATATCTTTTCCATTCAACCACACCAAAAAATAGAAATATATATTTATATAGAACATATTAATAATACACGAACTAGATAAATCTACAAACTGTTATCTATTCGCAAACATGCAGTTGTTCTCCGTAGAAAATGAATTGGATTTCTATATACTTCTCTTTCCCCAGAACACATTGCCTGCATTATCCATGGTTGAGGCTTTTAAATATAGTTTTATCAACCTTATACATATTTCAGAAACAATTATTTCAGTAACATCATTTCATAATTATCATTCTGATGCATCCTTTATTCTGGAAATGGATATTTCTTATTTCTAACATAAATAGATGTATCTTCGATGAAGTCAAGAAAATTGAAACGCCATTTTCTTTTAATCTGAAGCTGACTTCTTTTTTCTTTCTCTTTTTTTTTTTGGATATCAATGAAGACATTGTTTTATTAATCCCTCTTATTTCACAAGTGGTTTAGTAATAATGATTTATTACATAAATAGCTGTTGGTTTTGGTAACAATGGACTTGATTAAATTAACTAGGCACTACTTCATTAACCCTGCTTGGAGGGATTTGAATTGAGAAAGTAATGACAGGAAAATACCACAAGACCTTATGGCTAGCACTCTACTGAACCTAAATATCAAAATTTATTTAAACAGGCGTCCGACAATTCTGTAACTTCTTTAACATCATCTCATCAAGATAATCTGAAAACAAGGACAACAACAAGTATTATTATTTCAAAATTTGGCACAAGGTCAGAAAATTTAGAGGTAGAGGTAAGTCGAGTTCATCGACCCAAAGCCCTTTATTTTATTGACCCTAAAAGGATGAAAGCAAAGTTGACCACGGCGGGATTTGAGCCAAGTACTTAAAGAATCATGGAAAATACCGCTGAGTATTTTGTCCGATGCGCTAATGATTCCAACAGCTCACACCCAAACAATAACAACAACAGTAATAATGATACTTTCTTCAGCATGTGACTGAAAGAATTCAAAGTATTTAAACTCATAAATGGCTTCGAAAATCAATTGAAACCTACAAAATATCATATTTCTTTGCTGACATTCAAGTCTATCAACAGAAAATTATTCTCGTTCGAGAAAAACAGCTATAAAGGGCTTCTCATAAAACTCGGATAGAATTCCAAAATAATGAGAACTGGAAATTTTGTTTTCAATGAATTTGTGACGATTAACTTATAAATGTAGCGGAAAATCTCCATCACATGTAAATACTAAATGCTAAATGTTCTCATATTCTTCACAACTACTCTCCCGAATATTGAAAGTATATTTCTAAGTGCAGGCATGGTTGTGTGGTAAGAAACTTACTTCCTAACCACATGATCCCGGATTTAGTCTCACTTCGCGGCACCTTGGGTAAGTATCTTCTACTATAGCCTTGGAGCAATCGAAGCCTTTGAATACATTTGGTAGACGGAAAGTGAAAGAAGCCCGTCGTACATATATATAAATGGGTCTTTTTGAGTCTATGCTTACCCCCACATCACCGCTTGACAACCGGTATTGGTGTATTTGGGTCCCCGTAAACCGTAAACACACCAGAAGTAACAGATAAAATAAAAACGAGGCTTAAAATAAAAAATAAGTTCCGGTGTTGATTCATTCGACTAAAATTCCCGCAAGCCGCAGTCAAATAACTGAAACAAGTAAAAGATAAACGATAAAATAGAATTCCTCAGCTTAATAATGAAGAGTCGAGTTAGTGCAGCATTAAGATATAGACTATTTGCTTGTGCTCATAATAAGTCGAAAGTGACTTCAAACAGGAATGGAACACAGCCAAACAGCCATGACCTTCACATGATGTGAGGTTCTAGTGCCATTGATAAGTTAATGATAAGCTTGAATAACTGTAAACCAGTGTCATATACATTTATATAATAATATTAAGGAATGGCCTTAATAGGCCATTCAACTCACTAAAACGAGCAGCTAAACTCAAACCGCTAAATAGTAGTAATTCAGAAATCAAAGGAAAGTTAAAAACATTTACCCTAATCATCTTTGGACTATGCATAGTTTCGACGTACTTTTTGGTAAACCAGCCTAATTAAATTAAATTTAATTTAATCAAGTCAATTTACCACTGGCCCGTCTCATCGGCAAAGAAGCCAGGAGGAATAAATATTCCACGAGGCAACAGCATCGATGCCTTGGGAATATATACTCTAAATTTTCAAAATCTACCGTCATCGCGCCAACTTATCAGCAGCAAATATAAACTGCTGATTTAATTTCAGAATTAGCCAAAAATCATTAATTAATCAATGTAAGCCAAAACTATCTGGATGAAATCCACTCAATCACACGCCAGATTTTACCATAACGATAAATACGCGTGTGGTTCAATGATTACATCCGACGTTATAATTCAAATGCCCCAACTAACAGCGCGCCAAACTTTCACGGAAAGTATTTTATATGCAGTATTTGTTTTCCGTGAAGTTTGGCGCGTGTTAGTTGGGGCATTTGAATTATAACGTCGGATGTAATCAATTGAACCACACGCGTATTTATCGTTATGGTAAAATCTGGCGTGTGATTGAGTGGATTTCATCCAGATAGTTTTGGCTGACGAGCTACAAGTGGATTTTTTTGTAAGTAAAATTACATTTAATTCATTAATAGCGAAACAATTGTCCCAAAATAATCTGTATTTTTGTTATTTTTTATTTGCCCTGTCCGTGTGAGCTAACAATCGTACTGACTTTCATGGGAAACATGTATTTTGTGGTTGAAACCTTTGGATTAACTGGTGCTAGAGTGAGCCATATAGTGACCACTCTCTTATATTTATTTTATATTATATTATTTATATATATATATATATTATATATATATATATATATATACATACGGCAGTATATGGCAGTATATGGGATAGGTACTATCCCTTACTTGGTTTCTCAAGCTCTAACTCACACAGAAATATATATATACATATACACACACACATATATA
The DNA here is from genome assembly GCF_006345805.1 of Octopus sinensis. Taxonomy (NCBI): domain Eukaryota; kingdom Metazoa; phylum Mollusca; class Cephalopoda; order Octopoda; family Octopodidae; genus Octopus; species Octopus sinensis. Next base: position 19,295,814 of record NC_043004.1, read on the forward strand.
TATATAATATATATCATACATACATAATATGTGTGCGTGTGTGTGTATGTATATACAGGATGGCCGCTAGAAAACCGGAAAATTTTGAAGGCAAAATTAACAAGCTGTTATATGGTTGTGAAACTGGAACTATGTATAGTCGAGACGTCAAACATGTCATACGCTTTCATCAACTGAAAGTCCGCTCTCTCTTGAACATCAAGTGGTTGAACTATGTCTTCAATAACTCTGCGAAAGAAAGAACGAATAGCCAGAGCTATTCAAACATCACTTTCGATGGGCTGACCATGTTACAAGGATGAACAATGAAACCTCGTCAGCGAACTGACAATCGGTAGAAGACAAAGAGGAGCTCCACTTTGATGCTATAAAGATCTACTAAAGTAAATTCTGAAGCAGACCAGCTTTTCAGACGACCGTAACCAACTACCGACAAAGAATATAAAAAAGAGGAGGAGAGGCAACGGCAACGGAAAGTAGAGACTGCAGCAACGAAGACCGACTCTGATATTCATACGTGGTCAATGCAATCGCGCATTCTGCGCGCTGATTGGCCTCGTTAGCCATATTCATCACCGGCATGAATGGTCCAATATTCGTCCAGGGGTAGAAATAACTCCTCGGATTCGAGGGTCGAGTCGACGACACACCACACACACACAGACAGACAGACAGACATACAGACAGACAGACAGATAGATAGATAGATAGATAGATAGATAGATAGATAGATAGATAGATAGATAGATAGATAGATAGATAGATAGATAGATAGATAGATAGATAGATAGACAGACATGCATATACATATGTATGTATGCACGTGTGTTTGTGTGCGTGTATATATTTTAGTGGGTTGGCAAATGAGTAAACCATCTGGTCTATTATTTGAAGCGTGCAGTTTAAGACATGCATGTCGCCAGTAAATGCTCAAAATAATCTTAGATTAGAGTTCAGTACCTGTATTAGTCCAATATACCATAGGATTTCGACTGAATCCGATTATAAGAAGTGTATGAAAATTTAGCAAACTACAGCCAAGTCATCAATTATCAAGATTTACGATGAATGACCGTCTTTACTACATTCGCACAATGTCCAGGCGAAATACTCGTGATATAAAAGAGATTCATTCAATCAATGCGAAAGAGAAAGGTAGAATTGTCAGGAAAAAGAAAGCATCAATAACATTGACGAAGTTGAATACATTTCTAATATTTTATAAGTATATATCCTTATGTTTCTGACTGTTCTTTGTAGCTGGAGAAAAAGTGAGCCGTGTATTAGATGACAGTAAATTATATAGCTATATTACACGTTTCTAATTGTTTCTGAAAGAATAGAGATGACGAGCTGGCAGGATCGTCAGAGCATTTAAGTATTTCTTCCGACTCTTTACATTCTAAGTTTAAATCTTGCCGAGGCCATGCTTGACTTCAGTTTCTAAGGGATTGATAATATAAAGTACCAGATAAATACTTGGGTATATGATATGGACTAAGCTCTTTCCTTAAATGTCAGAATCTGTACTGATGCTAAAAAAGTTATTTCTAAAAGAAATATTAGCATTCATTTATCACAACAACGAACTTGTTTATTTACAGAAGTATTGAATGTTATACCATTAAAGCAATAAAAACCGTCATCCAACTTATTGACTTACTCATAAACACATTCAGTCTTTCCCGCATACATACACTCTCATCTGTCTGTCCATTCTACTGATACTCGGCTATCACTTTCGCCCACAACTGTCTCTCTTCCTCTTGTGACTACTACCGTGTCTCCCCAAAGCACTGCATTAACCATTATGACCAGTAAAGGTTTAATGCACCACTACACAACTTCATTGCAGATCTTTTACTCTAAAGCACTATACTGTATTACATATTAAAAAACTGCAATATCCCAATTCTATCACATCAAAATATTCCATCGATATCTATTCCAAAAACAATTTACAACAACAGCAACAGCATCAATAGTAATTGTTGTCTGGTGGAAAGATGTTTTATCTGTTGTATTAAACTCATTACTATTAAATAAGGTGATGTAGTGGGTTGGAACGTTAGAAAGTTGCATCTGATAATTTAAGGTATGTATTTCGTTGACTCGCATTTGTGAATTGAAATCTCGTAGGGATCGCCTTTCACTTTCATCTCGAGTGAAATTGATTCAATAGTTGATACACCCACCTCTTACAAAATATCCAAGCAGCTTAACAGAGATATATAAGTGATATCACTAAATGAAATTGACGTACATGCTAATGGAATTTGTTTATTAAAACATGGGTTTTTATATTATTGCTAGTATGAAATTGGCAAAAACAAAAACGCTACAAAAAACATATGGTGAGCTTTATAAGTGCTCTTTGACTTCATTTGAATGAAAGCAATGTACATCTTTTGAACATTTTTGAAACGTTGTTTTGCAAAGTAAAAATACAATTAACTGTTTTACTCATACACACCGATCAAAGCCAATATCTTAATGCTGTCGGTTGTTCCGTTAGGAAGCTTTTTACTTAACCTTTAATTTTAATATCCTATTTTGCTTCGTTTGCTTTTTTATTTCTTAGTTTACTATCGCATCGTTTTCCGTTTTTCAATATATAGGTTTATATAAGATTACATACATTAACATAATGCATGTACTATTTTGCTTTACTTACCCAATAATGTGTGAAGTTAAGTAGTATACTGAATAAAGTGTGAGACATGCAGTTGAAGAGTTGTGAGAATACATCACACCACAGATATTAGGCAATACTTTTAACATAGGTTTGTATTTTGACTGAACTTCATCGCCTTCAACGTAGATACAACATATGAGAAGCAATGATTACTTATTTCTATAATTTAATAATACTGCTGCAAGCGGGTATAAATTTATATTTGAAAATCTCGTACACATTGAGAACATAAACGAACCAATCAAAAAGTCTCTATATGGCCGGTCGACCAGTAAGAAATAGTTGCAATATTTGCCTCATATACTTTATGCTCCTTTAAAAAGTTCAATAATATAGACGCAGGCGTGGCTATCTGGTAAGAAGATTGTTTCCAAACCATTTGATTCCGGATTCAGTTCCACTGTGTGGCGCCTTGGACAAGTGTCTTCTAGCCCCGGGCTGACTAAAACCTTCTGGGTAGACTTGGTAGTTTGAAACTGAAAGAAGCCCGTCATATATATATATATGTATATATATATGTATATATATATATATATATATATATGTGTGTGTGTGTGTGTGGTGTGTGTGCCCCCAACCCCACCAACTGCATGACAATCGGTATTGGTGTGTTTACTTCAAAGGAGACCAATAAAATAAGTACATAACCAAAGGAAATTCAGTCCTGGGGTCGACTCATTCGAATAAAACTGCTTCAAAGCAGTACTCCGGCATGGCTGCAGTCAAATGATTCAAACGAGCAAAAGAATATAATTCTAGATACTGCGTGGTTGAATAAAAGACGTGTTAGGCACGACTGGAACGTCTTTGACCATCCCTGTCTGCTCTATCATGGACAATCTAGGCAAACAACATAAATAATGAGTATAATTCTATATTAAATATGATAACCATCACCAAAACGAATAACGATTCTACGAGCAGTACCGCATCTCTACATGGGTACTGACAGAGCTGACAGATTGCCCCTGATAGAGCAGACAGGCCATGACGAAAGACGTTCTAGTTGTACCTAACACATTAACTAATTCCAAACTGCATACACTTACCATATCTCAGCCAATACGACATAATTCTCTGACCCTGGCAACTATCACTCTATTCAAATGATTTCTAATATCTATAAGGTAATGAAGGCAGCTATTAACAACTGTGTCTACCAACACCTTAAAGCTCTCTCTCCCACTATTTAATAAACAACCAGTATGTTTTCCACATAGCAAGATCCATAGTGACTTATTCTCCTCTATCACCCCTCAGTAGGCTCTTGTGTTGGGAAAATTTGGTGAAAGTGACGTTATCAGCCTTGGCATCTACAAAGCTTTCTGGCTTGCGAGTTTCCTAGCGAAGCTAGCTTCCTATGGGCTCCATTCATCTCATGTTTTGGATCGTAGGTTCCTATCAAATCACACTATAATTTCATATATTGCCAGAGCATTTCTGCTCCCTATTCTATCAACTCAGTTTTGTTTCCAACTCTCTTCTTTGTATACATTAATGAATTACTTACCTTCACCATTTGTACGACCCACTCTTGCACAGAGGATACTGCTTTACATTTCTTCCTAATTTTCTCCAGATATACAGATATCAGGTGCCAAACAGATAATGACTCCATGAACAGAGATTTTGAAAGCATCCTCCAATGGGAAAATGACAATCTCGTTTCTTTCAACAGCAAGCTATGACAAAAGCTACTTCTGTCAAGAACGCATCATCACACCATATGCACCTTGATTATGAGCAGAACTCGGCTAGAGGTTTCACAGCTGCCGGGTTTCATTACCACTGACGTTCTGTACTGATTAAAGCATATATTCAACACTAGCAGAGTTACCGGGCGTTGCCCGTGTTACATACAATTGAAGAATTAGACTTTTCTGTTATATTTTCTGTAATGAACTGGAATACCTATGTTTCGAATTTCATGAAAATTGCAGATGCGGGTTATTTCCCTCTTGACACACCCTAAAAAAATTGTAATCGTGCCACATGTATCCTATACTACTGATTTTTATGCTCATATTCCAAAATTCTAGTCTTATAGAACCTGTTAAAAGGATTTTGCTCCTGAAAAATGAAGGTCATGGAGCTCTAAAATGTGAGAGTTAAGGCCCCTATTGGGAGTGGGCATCTTAATGTCAACCAGAGAAGTTGAATTGTTGAGAATCTTTTTTACTTGGGTCTTATATCTATTGTTTGAATTTCTTTGAAATAGGAAATATATGTTCACTGGGTTTGTAAAAGAGAGCAAAGCTACAGGAAACCAAAAGACGAATGATCACAATAAGCAGTCAGCTACAGTACCCTAGTCGTTACCACTCCCAATGTAGTATTCCTCACCATCCAGGTGACAGGCACAGCCGTAAGATGCATTACGAATCTATAGCAATTGGAAGGACGTGACCCAACTGAAATAAGTATTAACAACTGTGTGACGTGAAGGCTAAGGTGAAATGAAAGTTGGAGTTTGCAAATGACCACTATACTGATACGTAACTGGACAGAATAAATTTACAATCTATAAATGTCTTTGAATAACCAGTCACTCATCTGGGAAGGCCTTGAAATCAATGTTACCATCTGGGGACAATGTGTGACCCAGTGATACTAAAAAGACTGAAAGGAGATCTGCAATCAAATAAATTTACACAACACTTTGCAACTGAATCAGTGGAGGCAAAGATGCCTCTCATTTACTTGACAATTTATGCAGCACATTGCAGAAATCACAATCTAAGTGTATGTCAAAGCAAACTCTTACACTGTTGTACCATTGAATTACAAATAATGCTCATCTTCTATGCTCCGGTAACCGTACAGCTTCCAAGAGCGCAGCTGTATTCGATTTTGCTTAGATAAAATGACAAAATTGTGGGTGTTAAGTCCCCATGGCGGGGTCTTTCTAACTTGTAAGAAGATGAAATTTTATAAATATTGCTTCATTTGTATCTAATATCTATGGTTAAAATTTCATCAACAGCAAAAATATATGAATTGTCAAGGGGATAATTGCCCTTATGTATAGAATATAATTTCCAAATTTCGTAAAGATCCATTCAGTACTTTTGACTTAGTTTTGGATCATAAAAGAAATGACTAAAAATTGGGAGTTAAGGCCCCCATTAGGGTATCTTAGAATCTTCATGTGAAGTGGAACCTTTGAGAATACTTCTTGATGTGTGTCAATTATCCATGTTTGAAATTTCATCAATATCGAAAATTTATGAATTTTCATGGGGGTTCTACCCCCTTTAAGCCATCTGAAATTCAAACCAAACATATTGCATTATACCCGCCCTTATGCATTGAAACTAAGTTTCAAATATCATAAGGATCCATTCAGTAATTTTGGTCCATGAAATTGTATGAAACACACAGCATTACCCTTCTCCCTAGGCTTCAATTTTATGTTCCCAATTCCATTAGGATCGGTGCAGCAGTTTTCGAATGTGTAAGTAATACACGAACACATACAGACATTGTCTTTGATATAATAGATATGAATGTGCACATATACATACATGTATATATATATATATGCGTGTGTGTGTGTACGTGCGTGTATGTGTGTGTGTATTATATATATATATATATATATATATACACACACACACAAAGATAAATTGATAGATACAACTGAGTGGGCAAACAAAAATATTAGAAACAGCGTAGTGCTTGTTTTATGTTGATAAGCCTGGTACTTATACTATTAGTTTCTTCTTGTGAAACCAGTTAGTTATGAGGATGTAAATATACGAACAGCTGTTGTAAAGCAGTGATGATGGTGAAACACAGAAACAATGTCACACACATACACTTAAATATATACATATATATATATACGATTGATTTCTTTAAGTTTCTATCTACGAAATCCATATATATATATATGTATACACACACACATACACAAAGATAAATTGTGTGGGCAAACAAAAATATGAGATATTGCTTAGTCGGATTTGTTTTTATTTTGATAAGCCTGGTACTTATTCTATCAGTTTCTTCTTGTGAAACCAGTAAGTTATGGGGCTCTAAATAAACGAACAGCAGTTGTGAAGCAGTGATGAGGGAGAAACACAAAGCCACACACATAGACTTACGTATATACATACATTTATATATACGATTGATTTCTTTCAGTTTCTCTCTACAAAATCCACTGACAATGCTTTGGTTGGTCTGAGGCTATAGCAGAAAGCACATGCCAAGTCACCACACAGTGGGACTGAACCCAGGACCATGTTTTGGAACGAAGTTTCTTACCACACAGCCACACCTACACCTATGTATGTGTGTATGGGGGTATATATATATGCATGTATATACGTGTATATATATATATGTACATATTACATGTACATGTATATATATATATATATACTATCAACACATGTATACATATACATCTATATGTCTAGACATACATGTATACACATACAGCTATACATATACATGTATATATATACATCCATATATATACATATATATATATATATATATATATATATATATATATATATTATATATATATATATATACGTGTAAATTTAAATTTAAAATAATAAGGGTGAAAAATTGAATATTAATTTGATTAATATCAATTTAAAACCAGTGGTGTAGCATATTGAAAAGTCTGAAGTTTCAGAAAAAATTATATTACATGCATATAAGAGGGATGTTCACGTTCAGTTCATGCCACTTATATAATAGTTTCACAATTAAAGTGAATGCATTTGGCATTAAAATAGAGAGATGTTTTTGTTTCACTTTTGACACGTAATACTGAAATAATGGAGAAGATATGATATTGCTGTGGGCTCGCCCTAGGCAAGAAGTTAAAAATTATTTTGCCCATGACACTACATGGACCCTACGTAAGGCATATCTAAAATGAATGAAATTGGTTTTTTAGTTCTCAAGTTTTAGAGATTCACACAGACAGACAGACACACATTCTCACTTTTATATATATAGATTACTAAGATCGCATCTAATGATGTCATGGCCAAAAGATACCTCATTTCTCACTAATTATAATTCTAAAATCGGTTTCATTTACTCTGTAAGTACTGATAAATTTTATTGTATATTAATACAAGGAATCATAAGTGTCCTCATATTTAACTTGCATTTTAACTTAATGAACTAGTGAAGGTGTCACTATAAATGATAATAGTAATAGTGCCCTTAGAACTAGAATTAACACATCTCACACATATCTAATCAATTCCATGATAATATGTGAGTTTTTCTGACAGTGTTCCAGCATTGCCACAGCCAAGTGACTGAAACCAGTAAAACTGTAAGAGTCGAAGAATAAGTTTGACGATAATATATTTGAGGAGAAGAATTTAAAGTGTATCAAAGCAAGTTATTCACGAAACAAAGTGTTTTAGAATTAATAAGATTCAGAGAGGAGACATTTAATGAGAAATTATATTGGCATGAAAATTAAGTCCTTTCAGAATACTGAACCTATGAAATTAGATTGTCAATAAGCTTTGAAAGTCAAAGATTTTCACCACAGTTATAGGTGCAGGAGTGGCTGTGTGGTAAGTAGCTTGCTAACCAACCACATGGTTCCGGGTTCAGTCCCACTGCGTGACATCTTGGGCAAGTGTCTTCTGCTATAGCCCCGGGCCGACCAATGCCTTGAGAGTGGATTTGGTAGACGGAAACTGAAAGAAGCCTGTCGTATATAAGTATATATATATATGTGTGTTTGTGTGTCTGTGTTTGTCCCCCTAGCATTGCTTGACAACCGATGCTGGTGTGTTTATGTCCCTGTCACTTAGCGGTTCGGCAAAAAGAGACCGATAGAATAAGTACTGGGCTTACAAAGAATAAGTCCCGGGGTCAATTTGCTCGACTAAAGGTGGTGCTCCAGCATGGCCGCAGTCAAATGACTGAAACAAGTAAAAAGAGTAAAAAGAGAGAAAAAGAGTAAAAGAGTTATTACTTCACTTATGAAAATTCAGAGCTACTCAATCTTCTATGCCCCTACAACAATCCAAACAGAAAAACAAAGATTCGGAAATAAACAAGAGTGTGCAAATTATATATATATATAATATATATATATATATATATATAGATATACGTGTAAATTTAAATTTAAAATAATAAGGGTGAAAAATTGAATATTAATTGATTAATATCAATTTAAAACCAGTGTGTAGCATATTGAAAAGTCTGAAGTTTCAGAAAAAATTATATTACACATGCATATAAGAGGGATGTTCACGTTCAGTTCATGCCACTTATATAATAGTTTCATCACATTAAAGTGAATGCATTTGGCATTAAACATAGAGAGAGATTTTTTTTGTTCACTTTTGACACGTAATACTGAAATAATGGAGAAGATATGATATTGCTGTGGGCTCGCCCTAGCAAGAAGTAAAAATTATTTTGCCCATGACACTACATGGACCCTAAGTAATGCATATCTAAAATGAATGAAATTGGTTTTTTAGTTCTCAAGTTTTAGAGATTCACACAGACAGACAGACCACTTCTCACTTTTATATATATAGATTACTAAGATCGCATCTAATGATGTCATGGCCAAAAGATACCTCATTTCTCACTAATTATAATTCTAAAATTGGTTCATTTACTCTGTAAGTACTGATAATTTTATTGTATATTAATACAAGGAATCATAAGTTCCTCATATTTAACTTGCATTTTAACTTAATGAACTAGTGAAGGTTTCATATAATGATAATAGTAATAGTGCCCTTAGAACTAGAATTACCCATCTCACACATATCTAATCAATTCCATGATAATATGTGAGTTTTTCTGACAGTGTTCCAGCATTGCCACAGCCAAGTGACTGAACCAGTAAAACTGTAAGAGTCGAAGAATAAGTTTGACGATAATATATTGAGGAGAAGAATTTAAAGTGTATCAAAGCAAGTTATTCACGAAACAAAGTGTGTTAGAATTATAAGATTCAGAAGAGACATTTAATGAGAATTATATTGGCATGAAAATTAAGTCCTTTCAGAATACTGAACCTATGAAATTAGATTGTCAATAAGCTTTGAAAGTCAAAGATTTTCACACATTATAGGTGCAGGAGTGGCTGTGTGGTAAGTAGCTTGCTAACCAACCACATGGTTCCGGTTCAGTCCCACTGCGTGGCATCTTGGGCAAGTCTTCTGCTATAGCCCCGGGTCGACCAATTGCTTGAGAGTGGATTGGTAGACGGAAACTGAAGAAGCCTGTCGTATATAAGTATATATATATATGTGTGTTTGTGTGTCTGTGTTTGTCCCCCTAGCATTGCTTGACAACCGATGCTGGTGTGTTTATGTCCCTGTCACTTAGCGGTTCGGCAAAAAGAGACCGATAGAATAAGTACTGGGCTTACAAGAATAAGTCCCGGGGTCAATTTGCTCGACTAAAGGTGGTGCTCCAGCATGGCCGCAGTCAAATGACTGAAACATAAAAGAGTAAAAAGAGAGAAAAAGAGTAAAAGAGTTATTTCACTTATGAAAATTCAGAGCTAACTAACCTTCTATGCCCCTACACAATCCAACCAAAAAAAAAAACAAAGATTCGAAATATAACAAGAGTTGTGGCAAATATATATATATATATATATATATATATATATATTATATATATATATATATATATATACCGGAATTATTTACGCTTAGCAATCATCAGACGAAGTACAATAATCAAATGTGTTTTACTTCCAGAGTTAATTTAGCGATATCTAACTCAAGTCAAGCATAAATTTTGTGTGATACGATAGAAAGCCTGCACATGTAATGACCATCAATATAAAGCAATGGTAAATTATCTATTTAAGTGGTGTGACATTATATTATTTTAGCATTGCAATGCAATATTTCTGGAGGACGTAAGCATAATCAGGCTTGAATTTATAATATTCAGAAGTATTTGTAAAATACTTTCTTGAGAACATGGTGTTTTAAAGAAATATATGCTTATGCCATATCAAAAGTACCACCGTTACCGTTGGAGATGCTACTTTTCATTTACTATTCTACACACAAACAAAAAGGCACTTGTGCATGCAATATATATCTGTGTTCTATATTTAAGAGATGAGGAATTATGTACATTATATACACTATTTACATTTGACAGATATTTGTCCTAATCTTGTTTGTTGTTAATACAACGTTTCCGCTGGTATACCCTTCAGCCTTCAACAGGTGTCTTGGGGAAATTTCTAACGTGGGTTCTCATTCCTAAGGCATTTTCGATGTTATTATTATTATTATTATTATTATTATTATTATTATTATTATTATTTTTATTATTGTTATTATTATTATTATTATCATCATCATCATTATTATTATTGAGTAGTTTTATTTTTATAGCGTGCTTTCACTTCACTACCGAGCGCAGCTCTGTGTGCTTTGGGTATGTGTTGTGATTTGTTGTGATGCTCTGATGGTTACTGTATTAAAGAAGCCCGTCTATATATACATATATATACATACGACACGGACTTCTTTCAGTTTCCGCCTGCCAAATCTACTCACAAGGCTTTTGGTCCGCCCGAAGCTATGGAAGAAGACACCGAACTCAACCCGGAACCAAGTGATTAGGAAGTAAGCATCTTACTACATGTGCGTGTTTGTGTGTATGTGTGTGTCTGTGCGCTCATGTAACCGTGTGTATGTATGTGTGTCTTTGTGTCTGTGTTTATCCCCCAACCAATGCTCGAAAACCGGTGTTGATGTGCTTACGTCTTATCCATCTACCGTTTCATCAAAAAAGTGTACGATATATATACACATATATATATATGTGTATGTGTGGGAATGCATATATTCATGTGTGTGGCTTTGTGCCTGTTTTTGACCCTACCATCACTTAACCGATGTTGGTGTGTTTATGTCCCCGTAACCTAGCAGTTCGGAATAGGAGTGCGATAGAATAAGTACTAGGCTTACAAAGAATAAGTCCTGCGGTCGATTTCTTCGACTAAACCCTTTCAGGTGGTGCCTCAGCATGGCCGCAGTCATATGATTGAAACAACTAAAAAGAAGAAAGAATATATACAATGAGACCTCTTTCAGTTTCTGCCAACCAAATCCACTCATTTGACGTAAATTAGACCGAGGCAATACTAGAGGATATTTGAGAAATGTGCCCCGCAGTGGGACTGAACGCGGAACCATGTGGTTGGAAAGCAAACTTTTTTACCACATAACAATTCCGATAAATCTTCCCCAAATTTTCTTTGCTGCTATTCCGTACCCATGTAGTATTATAGTGCGGGACTCAACTACATCAATTAAGACATAGTATTTATGTCGGTTTATTCCGGAGAAAATTTAGAAAGCCTACATCATATCTAATGAGGTTTGATGTATGTTTACAAATAGGTTTCAGAAGTATATGGATAAATTTATTCTTTTTATCCGAGTGGTGGCGTGGCTCGTGTTAAGCACAGCGGCGGTGGAAGCGCTGCAACAGCAGTTATTTGTGGTAGTTATTGTTGTAGTATCGTTGTTTCCGTTGTCACTGTTTTAAAAATATTATGAGAATGGCTGTTTTTGTTACTCTACCTCCATATTTTATACCCTTTAAAAGTATTATGACCCAGAACTGCCAACCATTCGCATTACCATACTCGTATTAACATGGATTCAGTTCTCCGTTTCTCATCTCACTCCAGGGATCGCCGGAATTTCCAAACAACTCCTCGGATTGTAAACAAGAAATTTTTACGTTTTAGCAACGTCCAGAATGGGAAATTGGAACTCATTCAATGTTATGTTTATGTCGTAATTGATTTCATCGTTCACAGCTTTTCTAATTGCTCGATATATATTTACATTTTAAGAAAAAGGTCTGTTGTGCTGTTAAATGCAGCTTAAATTTCAAAACTAAATTAATATTTGAGAAAATCGATTTTTTATCTTTCAATAATTGTTTTAGTGGGTGAAAAAAGTTAATCGTGCATTTCGTTGGAGATTGTATTAGGCGGCTACAGGCACTTTAACCTTTTCAGGCACCCTGATTGAACCAAACAAATCCGTTCTCAATGATACCAGCCAACAACATGACTCCCCCACCTTGTTGTTGACATCCTAAACGCTGGTGACGCTCAACTCCAAAACAGACCCAACCATCAGGTTCGTCACGAGTCACCCTCATTCGAAAGTGAACAGAACAGAACTCATGTCTAATATCAAGTATTTTGGAGCCCATTGAATTCTCAAACTCTTCTGAAGAGGCAGTTTCAAGTGTTCTCGCACGAAGCCATGGTTCAGAGGATGTGATTTCTGCTGGTTTTCGGTACATGAATAAGTCCGGAGGCGGGGAAATGGCTTTGCGCTTTTGTCCAGGTTTCCCATGTAACTTGCGACCACTATTCCTTAAATCACTAGCTGTCACAGACCTGGAGGTCCTATTACCATAATACAATCCATCGTAACGTTTCTCAACTAAATAATACCAGACTAAAGCCATCTCCTTCTAATTCTACTCATGCGACAACGTATACTAGTTGCAATACCACTTTCCAATCCAATGCTCATACAAATTGCACTGTATGGTTGCCCCTCGCTATTAATGGACCAACGAAGCTCAACCGCCCCTCCAGAAAACTCTAACCGCCGAGCAGGTAAGAAAAGTTGCAACTGTCGGGTTTCCCAACAATATCCTCTTGGAGGTTTCCGTTTACGTAAAAAAGTCTACAATGCCGTGTTATAACACCACGTTCTCACCAAGTAAGGGTGTATATCGGCGGCACAGTTGATTTGAAGCGCCGCTACCGTGCACACACAAAGTCTTTCTCCAATCCTAATTCTAGATTATCAGCCTCCTTAGCAACTCATATACACAACTTTTAATCTCAAAATATTCCTTATATTCTATCTTGGTCCATTGAGGCTCCTCCATACAATGCAAACATCGGTATGTGTAAATTATGTTTAAAAGAATCGCTAACCATTCTTCGCTTTCACAACCCTTCTCGGATGTAATTTTCTCTTTCAAACACAGGCACTACTCGTCTGTTAGGTACTTTGTTAAATCTATATAATCACATAAGTATACATATCCATACTCAAAATTCACCTTGAACTAAGACAATATCAGTCTAGCAACCAGAAGGTTAACAAATACTACTCCCTATTAATCTTAATTAACAAATACTACTCCCTATTATTCTTTCTCATACCTTTCTTAATCCTTCGAAACCATTGTTTCCCACTTCCCTCATAGTCTCCACACTATCCACACCACTTAACTACCCTCTTAGTTCTATTCCCTACTCATTTAGATTCTACCCCACTCATTTAGATTCTACCTGTCAACCTCTACACCCTTCCTATTCACATTCCTCTTTTCAATTTCATTCACCTCTGCTTACAATGGCAGCCCAATTCCTTTGTCCCACTAGCAACTGCTATATTGACCACCAACTCACCCCCATTCTGTCCACCTCTTTTATCTTCTCTTATGCCTTCCTACATACTTTAGTGGTTTCCCTCAACCACTGGACCAGTCAACTTATTTCCTCCAAATAATGACCATTCCTTTTGACACTATCACAGCCATTAATTCTATAGCCTTCATACAAACTAACGCAAAGGTTACCATTCACATAGTACCTAAACCACCCTCCCCTCTTTCTCCTATTTAGTGTCTTTATTGCTATGACGAGCTGGCAGACACGTTAGCGCGCCGGGCGGAATGCTTAGCGGTATTTCGTCTGTCGTTACGTTCTGAGTTCAAATTCCGCCGAGGTCTACTTTGCCTTTCATCCTTTCGGGGTCGATAAATAAAAGTATCTGTTTCGCACTGGGGTCGATTTAATCGACTTAATCCCTTTGTCTGTCCTTGTTTGTACTCTCTATGTTTAGCCCCATGTGGGCAATAAAGAAATATATAACTCCATACTAAACTCCTTATTCACTCCTATCCCTTGAAATTTATTTTCTCCCCTCACTATTCTCTATCTGAACACCTCCCACAAAATCATTCCATCTTTAATCTCGTTACTGCCAACTCCTCAAATGTAAGATTTCTTCGTTGAAGGCAGAGGCTCGTCTTATACGACGATGGAATCAATTTACAATCACTATTCTGGGACCACCGAGCCACCAGAAACAGCTGTTGGATTTGTAACACGTTTCTTCAGCCCCCTTAATTTCTGCGATCATTTCTATTCTGTGTAAGTCGGACCTGTATGTATCTAAACATATATACATTTTTTGGGGATTTGATGCATTAAATATTCTTTGTGTATCAACTGGACTAACTTGCTTATCCTTACATTTACTCGCTCAAGTTTAAACCTCTCGAGCACTACTAGGTGTATTCTATACGGAGAATATCTGATTCTCATCTATCAGCTATATATATATATATATATATATATATTATATATATATATATATATATATATATAATATATACATGTATGTATGTATGTATGTGTGTATTATGTATATATATATATATATATATATATGTTATATATATATATATA
The DNA here is from genome assembly GCF_006345805.1 of Octopus sinensis. Classification (NCBI taxonomy): domain Eukaryota; kingdom Metazoa; phylum Mollusca; class Cephalopoda; order Octopoda; family Octopodidae; genus Octopus; species Octopus sinensis. The sequence continues at coordinate 19,311,017 of NC_043004.1, forward strand.
CATGTGTGTATGTATGTATGTATGTATGTATGTATATATATATATATATATATATATATATATATATATATATATATATATATAATATATATATGTATGTATATTTTGTATGTGTGCACGTACTTCATAACCGTCTTAATCGTTCCAACTTGTCATTAAACACTTAAAAATTGCGTTTTATATCTCCCGACAGACTACTCTGTTTCTTCAAGAAAACTGATTTTTAATTACTTTATTGGACGATAAGTCCTCAGGAGAAAATCTTTGAAACAATAAATACAAAATTAAGGCAATCTCGGCGGACTTTTAACGTACAACGAAAAGACAGACGGAATACCTATTTCTTTACTGCCCACAAAGTGGCTACACACAGAGGGAACAAAGAAGGACAGACAAACGGATTAAGTCGATTATATCGACCTCAGTGTGTAATTGGTACTTATTTAATCGACCTCGAAAGGATGAAAGGCAAAGTCGACCTCGGCGGAATTTGAACTCAGAACGTAGCAGCAGATGAAATACCACTAAACATTTCGTCCGGCGTGCTAACGTTTCTGTCAGCTCGCCGTCTTAAATATTCTTTTCCACTCTAAGCATAAGGCCCGAGATTTTTGGGGAGGGGGCCTGTCGATTAGATCGACCCCAGTACGCTACTGGTACTTAATCTATCAGTCTCTTTTACCGAACCTCTTCGTTATGGGGACGTAAACAAACCGACACTGGCTGTCAAGCGGTGCTGCGTGACGAACACAGACACAGGCAAACAGACAGACAGACACACACACGTATATATATATATATATATATATATATATATATATATATATATATACAAAATACAGCTTGGCCAGTGTAAAACTTTATTTAAGGGAGTTAAAATAGATACATATTGGTTTTCCTAGACAGAATGTCAATTTTTTTTAATATTGCATATATTAGCACTCACTTACTATATATTTTTAGTCTAGATTCGAATGAACGTGACTGAAAGTACGAATATACAAATCCCAAAATGGTACCTAAAAAGAAATTTATGAACCTTTAACGTGTTTTAACATTTTTCTATCAGCTACTATTACCATTATGTATTTATGAATATCTGAGTCCATTAGTATGAAACATGAAAAATATGAGTCCATTAGTATAGTATCATGAAAAATAAAAACTATAATATCCTCCATTACATAAATATGAATGAATTTGTTGAGCTATACAAGTTTTAATACCTCTACGAATTTATATAATAAAATTCGAAATTAAAGTATGAAGAAAAGGCATTAGAAATCTTAGAAAAAAATTCCAATTAATTGATGAACATACATTCCTCCGATAATATATATATATATATGTATGTATGTATGTATCCGTCGATTACGACGACGAGGGTGCCAGCTGATAAGATCAATGGGACAGCTTGCTCGTGATATTAGCGTGCAAGTAACTGAGCATTCCACAGACACATGTACTCTTAACATAGTTCTGAGGGAGATCCAGCGTGAGACAGAGGGTGACAAGGCTGTTCCTTTGAAATATAGGTACTATTCATTTTTGCCAGCTGAGTGGACTGGAGCAACGGGAAATAAAGTGTCTTGCTGAAGGACACAACGCGTTGCCGGGAATTGAACTCGCGACCTTACGATCATAGAGCCGAATGCCCTAAAAACTAAGCCACGCGCCTTCACACACACACATACACACACACACACGCACACACGCACACAAAACACACAGACATATATAGATACTACACACACATTCATACATACATACACACATCGTAGTTGTCTACCCATAGACGAGTATGACCATCACTTATAAATTACCTCATCCAGGATGTCAGCACTTCATTTGCTGAAATTTTAAATAACAGGTTGCACAACAATACTAAAGATTCTCAACTTCAGAACCATGTACCAGAGATACAAGCAAGGGCAAGTTCTCTGGTTTCACAATGCCGTGCGTATCATTATGCAATTTCCTTCTACTAGAAGGATACCTAAACAGACTCGGAGTTTCTCACTCCCAGTTGCTGGATGGCCGTTGAATCTGCTGAATTTATCCGTCCTTTGACAGTGTTTGTTTTTCATCTAGAAGGATGTTCAACGAAAACCACCCTTCTTAGAAGCAGATACTAAGCTGACTTTAATAAACAAACGTTCTCGTTCTGTTTCTATTACGATGCTGGGAATATCGAAAATTAAAGTAAAATATTCAATAAAAAATGAAACATTGAAATAATTACAACATACAAGCTTTCATAAGATTTTAAATATTTTTTCTTCAGTGATTTTCCTATATTTTATTGAGCACATCACAACAAAGAAATATTTGCAAATATTCATAAAATATTGATGGTTATATAAATAATACATTTTAACGGAAAAATAAATATATCAAACTAAAATTTTTATAAATAGCTAATTCAAAAAATGATCAAGAACATAAAATTGAAGAGTAAAATCTAAAGCTAAAAAAATGCAGGGCATATTTTAGTATATTCCAAGATGTTACATGACTCAGTCGCTCACTCTCATGCATATACACTTCCATACATACGAGCATACCAACATATAGGCTAAGACACACAGGCATATATACATACGTATATACCCCATATATATGAGTATGTGCGTGTATGCATACATATATATATATATATATATATATATGTAGATCCCGGGTTGATTCGGGGTTAACCATAGTAAATAAGGTACTCAATACATAGCAGAGTAAAATTAATTTATTATATAGAAGGAGCTTCTACAGGACTAGAACTGTTTCATTCAAGAGAAATCTTCAGGAAGCTAGTTAACAAGAATTGTATTGGCATTTATACATTTAGGCAGGTTTATAGGGGTGGTGGTGGGGGACTTTTTGGGGGTAGGCATAGCGCAAAAAAATCATACTTGGGGGAGTGGTCAAGGAGTCAGTGGTAAATTAGATAGAAGAATAAATAAGATAAAAACAAATTAAAAATATAAAAATATAAAAATATATAGAAATAGAGTTTTAGGTAAATAAGGAAATTCTCAACACACACACATATACATACACACATACATCCACACACACCCATATATATATATATATATATATACACACCCACACACACATATACATACATATATCTACATATATATATATATATATATATATATATATATACATATACATATATACATACAATACCCATATACATATGTATGTATGTATGTATGTATATATATATATAGATATATATATATATATATATATAATATATAATATATAATATTTATATATATATATTATATATATATATCTATACATACATACATACATACATAATATATATAAATTTTTTTTTATTTTATCTAGTTTCAGCTCACGAGTGTATATATAATTATATACATATTTATATATATATAAATGCATGTATTTATATGTGAATGTACGTACGTTTTTATGCATTTATGTACGTGAATGTGCATACATATATGTGTGTATGTGTGTGTGTGTGTGCTTGTCTAAATATGTGGGTGTTCATATATAACCTTTTTACTTATCCAACTGTGGCTGATTATAAATTGCAAAGAAAGCACTTTGTTTCGCTTTCATTGTCTAGAAATATTGTATACCTTTTATATAAAACAAAAAATTAAATATACATTAATTTTCGCACAAGTAAGCATAAACACATGTACACATGATTTCATATGCTTGCTGTTACACCAAACACACACACACATAAACACACACGCACACACGCACACAGCAGGACCGGATCCATAGAGGCATTAAACACTTAGAAGATTTTGGTACTCATGTACTTCAAATGAAACAAAACTAACCGTAAGAAGGAAATATGTTTATTTATTTGCGTATATGCACTTTATATTTGAATGTTTTCTGCTACTCTTTCTAATTGCAATGTCTATGATCAGATCCCCAAACTTGGTCTTACGTAACACGCCTGCTTCTATACATAATAGAGATAAGGGATCCTGAGTATTATTTTAGCAAATTTCAAGTAAATTTTGTACCGTGAACCATTTACCATTTTTAGGGTGTTCCCCTTCCTTTGATGCCCTAAGCATGTGTTTATTTTCCTTATCGGTTAACCTAGTAGTGAAAGGGAGAGATTTGCCGTTAGAACAGCAGAAATACTGAATAAATTGCCCTAAGAAGGCGGAAAAATTTGTCAACAACCAGCCACAGAACTCGAGCCCATATCTCGCCAAGACTCTGGCTGAGTGCTTTACCGTTAACCTAAACTGCTCGCTGACCAATTTACCGCTGAATTTAGACTCCAAATACTTGAAAAATGTTTCCGCCCTGTGAGAATAATCTACCCAGTATTTTTGCTGCTCTAATGGCAACTCTGCGTTCGAAAATGCATCATCTTATTTGTATTGATACTTCTATAAAAAGAACAAATATTTGTTTGTTTACATTTATACACACATGGTCGTTCCATAAGCCTAAAGTATTTAGTGGTGAATTTGCTTAATAGTAAAGCTCCAGAGTCTTTGAGAGATATATGTTCAAATCCCATGGCTGGTTGTTGGCAAATTTTTCCGCCTTGTAAAGCTAATTTATTCAGTATTTCTGCTATTCTAACGGCAACTTCTTATTTGTATCACACAATATATTTCGACACGTAATAAAATTAAAATAGATTTTGCTTGTCTACACACACACAACACCACGTATATATATATATATTATATATATATATATATAATATATATATATATATATCTCGGAGTTTGTATATACGTATGTACCATGAACCATGAATGGAGAAAATTACATCCTTAATTGATGATTACACCTAACATTACTGTTCGGTGTAATATACTGTATGTATGCATGTATGTATGTATGTATGTATGTACGTATGTATGTATGTGGAGGCGCAATGGCCCAGTGGTTAGGGCAGCGGACTCGCGGTCGGAGGATCGCGGTTTCGATTCCCAGACCGGGCGTTGTGTGTGTTTATTGGGGCGAAAACACCTAAAGCTCCACGAGGCTCCGGCAGGGGGTGGTGGCGACCCCTGTTGTACTCTTTCGCCTCAACTTTCTCTCACTCCACTCTTACTTCCTGTTTCTGTTGTACCTGTATTTCAAGGGGCCGGCCTTATCACTCTCTGTGTCACGCTGAATATCCCTGAGAACTACGTTAAGGGTGCACGTGTCTGTGGAGTGCTCAGCCACTTACACGTTAATTTCACGAGCAGGCTCTTCCGTTGATTCGGATCAACAGGAACCCTCATCGTCGTAACCGACGGAGTGCTTCCATGTATGTATATGTTAAATAAAATGAGGCAACAAAGCCAAGGCTGTTTGGAATTTTCAGGAAATTTATAACGAGAAAGATAGTATTACACCTGTTTCTGGGATATGAAGGATATCCCTTCATCAGAAATGTGAGATGGATAAATAGAGGGAAATATTAGAGTTCAACATAAGGCGTTATTTTCGAAAAGGAAAGATATAAGGAGTATATAGGGAGATAGAAGAATGAATGTAGAAATAGAAACAAATATAAAAATACATAAAGATGTTATATCTGTAGTTCCATTATCCAAGGAAAGTGGTGTGTAGAAGTGGTAGAAATGCTTCTTTTCCATGGTATGTAAATTCCAATAGGAGTATATATTTTGTCATTACAAATAAAAAGTGTGGAGACGTAGATTCCATGTGCTATTCATTCAAAAGGATCTTGTGGTTTGAATGAAAATTGGAGAATGTAGCTGTAATACTAAATGGATAGAGAGGGGAGAAGAGATTT